>NC_057807.1:384485803-384537238 GCF_018294505.1 Triticum aestivum | reverse complement strand
CCTGTAGTGCCATGGGGGCTGTAACCTCAAACGGGGCGTTGACCATCTCAGTAGTGGCCGTGAGCGTATCTGGGGTCGGCTCGGTGGCTGCCTCCATCTTCTTGGAGCTCTCTGTCTCGTGGGGATCAGCTTCCCGCGTTTGCTCAAATATCGGCAGATCTTTGCCTGGTTCTCCTTGGTCCATCACGAAACTGACGAATACTAGGAGACCACTGAAAGGAAAACACAATCACAATGACAATGAAACAAAAAAGAGAGTGAGGATCGGTTACTACTTTGCAAAAGTTCTTTTTTTCTAAACGAAAATATACCAACATCATGGATCCTCTTACCTTCCCTTCGTTGGGACAGAAGAATAGTGGCAGATGCGAGTGTTGCCTTTCTTGAAGACGATGAGGGAGAAGGGGATTCAGCAAAGAGTGAAATGATGGTTGCTTCGTCCATCAAACTTAGACTGCGAGGAGGTGGGGTTTTGTGATATGACGGCTCGTTGCTGCCGCGCTACGACCGGGGTGACCCTCCGCCTGCATACTGCCTTCTCATTTGGTGGATGGCATTTGGGCCCGCACACTGCATGGCCCGCATGTCGGTGAACAAAAATGTAACAACATTTAGTAGAGGGAGACATTTCAATGTCCTAGGAGGAGGCAGAAGTGGTGGAGTGTCTCCACTGTACTAGTAGTAATTATATTTTTGGGTAGTTGTAGAGTGTCTCCATTGTACTAGTAGTAATTGTTTCTCTGGGCCCAAGACGAAACAGCCCATCCACACTAGTAAATAGTAAAATCAATTCAAAAGCCCTATATTTATTGAATGAGAGGCACTACCCACACCCAGCACATAGCCCCCCCCCCCAAAAAACGTGGTTGCTCTTCTTCCTCCTCGCTCCCACCCACCTCACGTCAGCTCGCTCCACTCGTACCCCCAAATTCCTCACCTCACTCCTACAGAAAACCCCAGCTCCCCTTCTTCCTCACTACTACAGAAAAACCCCAGCTCCCCTTCTTCTTCACTCGCACTACAACTAGGATCATCATTCATTACTCTGCTCAAATCCGTGAGCGCGACGCGATGCCCTGGAGGAAAATAGAGTCGGCTGACCCAAGCGCCAAGAAGATGAGGCTCCCGCCAGCGGCGACGCCTGTTGTAGATCCCGCACCCGGCAGCGTGGGGAGAAGCGGTGACCCCGCCCCCACCGGATTCCAGGAACCCGTAGAATCTCGGGTGGACCGCATTAGCGATCTCCTGAACACCGTCCTTGGGGAGATCATCACGCTTCTCCCCACCAAGGATTGCTGTCGCACCCAAGTCCTCTCAATTCGGTGGCGCCCTCTATGGCGCACCGTGCCCCTTAATCTCGACTGTCGTCAGCTATCTCTCTTCAATGATTTTGAAATCCCCAGAGCCATCATCTCCTCCCACCTGGGCTCTGTTCAAAGCCTCTGCATCCCGTCATGCTACTTGATCAAGCATACCATGCCCTGCATGGTGGACGCCTGGCTGAAATCCCCTGAATTCATAGAACTACAGCTTCTTGAGTTCTACTATTCCCCTGGAAATCACATACCACATACCGAACGCCATGAACTTGTGCCCTCAGCACAGATGTCCATCTCGTAGTTTTCCTCCTCTCTCCACACTGCCACCTTTGCGCTGTGCTACCTACCAGACAATCTGGTACTAAACCTGCGACTCCCATTTCTCAAGAAACTTTCACTTGTGCGGTTTCGTATATGGGAGGCCTCATTGCACAGGGTCATCCACTCCAGTTGCCCTGCCCTGGAGTGCTTGGTGCTTGTTTTCACAGCTAGAATCGGTTGTCTCCAAATAAAGTCGCCTAACCTTGTAAGAATTGGAATTTCTTTTCACAGAAGGTAGCTCATCATCCAAGATACCCCTTCACTTCAATGGTTGATCCTTGATTCTAGTTATTCACCGTTGCAAATAACCGTCCACTCTGCGCCTAAACTGAAGACCTTGGGTGCAATACATGATCTCTGTGCTCATTTCAATATGGTGTTTGGCTCCACAGTTCTTCATGTACTTTATATTATCATCTACACTTGTAACCATAAGATGCATTTTAAATTTCTGCGCATAAGTTATATTCATCTTGGAGTACACATTTTGTACTAATATTATGTTCTATGCTCAATCAAGAGTTTCTCCATGGATGGCCTATCAATGGTGCTGGATTCTATCAAGATCTTATATATCCAAATGAATAGTTTTAATCTAAACAAGATTATTGGCACGCTGTAATGCTTTCCATGTTTGGAGAAGTTGTATATAAAGGTGATAATTTCACGCACATTAGAAGCCCGCATATAGTGTACTACAATTAACCGTTCAGTTGTTGCTCTTTTGACACTCTTTTTTTAGACCTTAACTGTTTTCAATCTTCATGTCTATTTAGGCAACAGGACGGGGTAAGAAAGTTATAACCAATCGGTGGATTCGTAAGCAGCAGGATTTTCTCACTTCTCATGATATTCTATTGAAGACAATAACGCTAGAACGATATGTAGCCAACCGTGCAAACACTAGATTTGTCACATTCTTCCTGTTGAATGCGAGGTTACTATTGTCCACTAGGCTTAAGTTTATCAGCAGCATGGCTTTGACTGATGGGTATGTTGAAGAGAAAAAAGGAGTTTCAGGTGGGCAAAAGAGCTTCTGAAGGTGTCGGGCTTCTATTTACAATGTATTGTGGTCATAATCCAGTAAATTTTATGACCCAGGATGTTCATTCTATGGACCTGACCGATCCATTTGACTGTGACTGCCAAAAATAGTGCTGGAGTTAGATGTTTGCCCTTTTCAACCTGGGTTTTTTTGCAAACCTGATGAACAATTAACCCTCGTGCTTTTGTATAGTTTGTAAGCTGGAGTTAGATGTTCCTGCCCTTTTCAACTCGGCTGTGACTGTCATATTTTCTTTGAAACAAGGCAAATGGTTTGCCATTCATTTAATTTAGAGTGAAATATTGTAACAAATCCCAACCAAGGGAAATAACATCACTCTCGCCGGCTGCTTGAGCTCACTGTGCATTACAGAAGCCAAGTGATTAGCCCCCACCAGCACCCACAAACTTATTTCGAACTAGCACATCAAATGGGCTGTAAATTTTCATAGGAAAGGCTGCATGACCGTGACAGATTTGGATTCTGACACTTGGGACCCGTGAGGAAATGGCCTATCCAAGGTGGTGTCGACTTACTAGCCAGTCAACAAACGATTCTGCCTACCAGCCGTTGGATTGACATCCAACATCTGCCATGTATCTTCTATCTCTTGTCTTCTTCTTCCTCCAGCCGCCCAAACCAAACCACCCCGTCGGCTCCGCCTGCTCCCGCATCCCATGGCTGGCTGCGCCTCCGCCGCCCTACCATACATACCCTCCAACGTTGGCCAGTCCCTCCCTCTATTCCCCCACACATCCTGTTATTCTCCTGTGACGTCAGCCCCAATACGAACCCGCACCCGAACCAGTCAACCCTCGTACTCCCCTCCGCCTGCGACTGGACCGGCGCATCTTCCACGACTCCTGTTCGTTTCATCCGAGGCCTCGCCATTGTCCTCCGCCTTGCGGCCTTGGTTCGCTCGCCGTGCGCGGTGCGCCACCCTCTTGTGTTGTCAACATCGTCAACAACCGAGAGGAACAAGAAGATGACTGTACGTGGAGAGGATGACAGTAGGGACCCACCAGCGTCATGGCAGTACGCAAGCAACTGCCTCTATATTACAAGCCCAAAAATATGGTTCCTCCTAATGGTTGGACATCTGGGGCTCACGCCATTGTCAACGTAGTCAATAAATGAGAGAATTACACTACGAGCGGCTGACACCAGGGACCCAGTAGGTCGCGCGGTTTTTTTGAGGAACAAGTAGTTATTATTTATACTAGTTTTAGCGATGGATCATGGTAACAACAGGGCTGTGCGGGGGCTATGGCCCATCTAGCCAGGGTTTTATTTATGTTTACCACATCATGAGCCCAGTTGTGTTTTTTTCTTGCTGAAAATGGCTAGCCAGTTCTATTTTTTTAAAGAAATACCCAAACAAGGCCAACTTGCTTTATCGGCCTTGCTGGGTTGCAAATCTTTCAAGACGAGGAGAGTTTCATTCGGTTTGCCCAGAAATGGGCTGTACATTTTTAAAACACATCAAACCGGGAATTACTTTCAATTTTTTTTCATTACAAGATTTTAAATTCCATTGATTTTTACGTGTGGACAATTATTTGGATTTTATATTTATATAAATGATTTTTCAAAATAGTTTGAATGTGAATCGATATTTCTGGATTAAAAATGGTTGACGGCACCGAAATATGCAAAATTTCGTACACTTTTTAACCATGGCCACAATATGGGGTGTAATTCTAACAAAAAGAAGATGGGCTCCAAAAAAATTCTTAAGAATTAGCAAACGGGTTGTACATTATTAGAAATAACGACAGATGAGTTGTATGTTGTTTTCCATAGATTTGAGGCTAACTTGTGCGCCTACTACAGGTTGACGCGTATGCTTCCATAATAAAAAAGGTTGACGCACACGCAACGCCCTGTCAACTTAGTCAACACACGAGAGCAGTGACTGTTGGATGTCCATCCAATGGCTGTCGTGCTTCTTCAATCTTTAATCTTCATGCTCCAGCCGCTCAAACAAGTGCCGGCGGGACTGCCTGCTCCCTCCTCCCGTGGCTGGCTATGCTGCCGCGCAGGCCTCACGGCCCCACCGTAGTCCCATCGCTGGCCTAGCCATCCCTCTACTCACCCACACCTGTTGTTATTCTCCGGGGACGGCAGACGAACCACTAAACCCTCGTACTCCTCCGTGTGGGAAACAACTGCCGAGTATTCCCTGGCTGTGTGTCGTTCCCTTCCTAGGCCTCGCCATCGTCCACCGCCCTGGTGCTCTCGGCGCGGCCTGGTCAACATGGTCAACGAACGACATCCATCGGAAGTGGACTGTACGTGGAGAGGCTGACAGCTGGGTCCATGGCCGCACGCAAGGACATGCCGCCTTATTACGTGCAAAATAATGATTCCTCCACCTGAAAGCTAGGACCCACAGGAAGGGCCCCTGTATTTCGTGAAAAAAACGTTCCCCCCGCTGACAGGTCAGACCCACCAGCTATATCTTCGCATGCAAGGAAGTGCCTCCTTATTACGCCCAAAAAAAATGAATACCCCCCTGCTAGCTGGGACCCACCATATTGTTGGGCTAACTTGTGGGCCTACTAAGTTGACGGGTATGGAGGGCTTTGTCAACTTAGTCAATACTCCAGTGACCGTATGGTGTCCATCCAATGGCCATAGTGCTTCGTCAACCTCTGGTCTTCTTGCTCCACCCGCCCAAAGCAGCGCCGGTCGTGCCGCCTGCTCCTGCCTCCCGTGGCCGGCTATGCTTCCGCGGAGGCCTCACCGCCCCCTACTTCTCCCACCGCTGGCCAGGCCATCCCTCCACTCACCCACACCCCTATTATTTTGCGGTGACGGCAGCCTCACACCGCAGTCGAACGAGTGAACCCATATACTCCTCTATGCATGGGCATTCACTACCGCGTCTTCCCCGGCTCCGCGTCGTCCCCTTCCTTCCTAGGCCTCACCGTCGTCCACCGCCCTAGTGCTCTCAGTGCGGCATGGTCAATGTGATCAAGGAATGACTTCCATCGGAAGAGTACTGTACATGGACAGGCTGACAGCTGGGTCCACGGCGGCCGCAAGGAAGTGCCTCCTTATTACGCGCAAAATAATTATTCCTCCACCTGACAGCAGGGACCCACCGGATGTGCCAGCTTATTTTGCGAAAAAAAAAACATTTCCCCCCTGACTGCTGGGACCCACCAGCTACACCTTCACACGCAAGGAAGTGCGTCCGGGCAAAAAAATGATTCGCCCCCTGACTGCTGGGACCCACCAGCAACATCTTCCCACGCAAGGAAGTGCCTAACAGTCGGGACCCACATGGTCGAAGCGTACGTAGCGTTGTCCTTCTGGTTGCGAACATGTACATACATGCTGGTGGATTTACAGGCGCACATGTGTCGTAGTAGAGGCGTGCACGTAGCATGTTACGTACAACGGCCAGTGTGCAAGAAAGAAAATACGGCCATGTACGTACATACGGGCGGGGTCTCGAACGCCTACTCGCGCATATATACGTACGACCAGGGCCCATGTACATGGCTAGGTCGGAACGGAGAAACAGCGTCGCCATCGTGTTCACGGGGAGCCAACCGGCTGGGTCAGAACGGAATGCGTCGTCGTGTTCATCAGGAGGGCTTGGATGGAACAGGCGATGGCAATGAGGCCTGGCGTACTGCAGAACGGAGGAAACGGCCTTGTGTTCGACCGGCCATGTTCGAAACGGGATCCTGTTCATTGGAAGGGGTCTGGCGTACCGCAAAACGGAGGAAACAGACTTGTGTTGGACCTTCTACGGTCGAAACGGGTCCTGTTGATTGGGAGGGGTGTGGCGTACGACAAAACAGACTTGTGTTGGAGCGCTACGGTCGAAACGGGGGTCCTGTTCATCGGGAGGGGCGTGGCGTACCCCAAAACGGGACTCCATGGGATACTTTTCATCTCCACCGTCGACCTCCTCCAGCCTCCACGGGATACTGTTCATCCACGTGGACCTCCTCAAGCCTCCACGGGCTCCTGTTCATCCAGCCTCCACCGCGCGCTACTCCACCGGCTACTGTTCAACCACCCCTCTCCACGGGCTCCTGTTCAACCACCCCTCCACGGGCTACTGTTCATCCACCCCTCCACCGTCTAGTATTCATCCATCCCTCCACAGGGTCATCCTGTTCATCTAGCCCTCCACGGGGTCCTGTTCATCCAGCCCCAACTGGCTCAATCGATCGGGGTCCTGTTCATCCAGAGGCAACGCCACGGGGTCCTGTTCATCCACCCCCACCGCTCACTGTTCATCCAAACCCCCCGCAACGCTCATTGTTCATCCAAACCCCCCTGCAACACTCACTGTTCATCCAGAGGCAGCATCGATCAGCTTCAGTTAGCAGCAGTAGCGAAGGAATTGCTCGATCGCTCGGGTTCAGTAACGCGTAGCCTGCAGTGCAATCTCTCGGGTTCAGTTAGGCAACGCCTCACTCAGGTTCAGTTAGAGACCAACGCCTCTCACATAGGCGTGTACGTGTACGAGAGAAACGTGCATCGCTCGGCCCCGACCACCCACCGTAACTGGAAACTCCCCAAAATTTTCCTCACCCTCGCTTCTACCATGATTTTTTCCGTCATGGCCGGCCCAAAGAATGCCATGCAGCTGCGTCTCCGGCCCGCCCAGGACGAAAAGCCCATTTTCTATAATTATTTTATGTCATAGAAGAAGGAGCCCACCACATCTATGATGATACCGGGCTTTGTCACAATTATCGTCATAGAAGTTTCATAAGTATGACAAAAAAATTCGTTCGGCCCAAAATGTCACGGATGTCTCTTTTTTTGTAGTGTCTCCAAATAAAGTCGCCTAACCTTGTAAGAATTGGAATTTCTTTTGACGAAAGGCGGCTCATCATCCAAGATGCGCCTTCACTTCAAAGGTTGATCCTTGATTCTAGTTATTCACCGTTGCAAATAACCATCCTCTCTGCGCATAAACTGGAGACCTTGGGTGTAATGCATGATCTCTGTGCTCATTTCAGTATGGTGTTTGGCTCCACAGTTCTTCAGGTACTTTATATTATCATCTACACTTGTAACATAAGCTGCATTTTAAATTTCTGTGCATAAGTTATATATCATCTTGGAGTACACATTCTGTACTAATATTATGTTCTATGCTCAATGAAGAGTTTCTCCATGGATGGCCTATCAATGGTGCTGGATTCTATCAAGATCTTATATATCCAAATGAATAGTTTTAATCTGAACAAGATTATTGGCATGCTGTAATGCTTTCCATGTTTGGAGAAGTTGTATATAAAGGTGATAATTTCACGCACACTAGAAGCCCGCATATACTGTACTAGAATTAACCGTTCAGTTGTTGCTCTTTCGACACTCTTTTTTTAGACCTTAACTATTTCCAATCTTCATGTCTATTTAGGCAACAAGACAGGGTAAGAAAGTTATAAACAATTGGT
Source organism: Triticum aestivum (assembly GCF_018294505.1). Taxonomy (NCBI): domain Eukaryota; kingdom Viridiplantae; phylum Streptophyta; class Magnoliopsida; order Poales; family Poaceae; genus Triticum; species Triticum aestivum. Next base: position 384,529,121 of record NC_057807.1, on the reverse strand, counting down.
GGATTTGTAACCATTGGGATTTTCTCACCTCTCATGAGATTCGATTGAAGACAATAACGCTAGAACGATATGGAGCCAACCGTGCAAAGACTAGATTTGTCACATTCTTCCTGCTGAATGCGAGGTTACTATTGTCCATCAGGCTTAAGTTTATCAGTAGCATGGTTTTGACGGATGGGTATGTCTAAGAGCAAAAAAGGAGTTTCAGGTGGACAAAAGAGCTTCTGAACATGTTGGTCTTCTATTCACGACATATTGTGGTCATAATCCAGTAAATTTTATGACCCAGGATGTTCATTCTATGGACCTGACCGATCCATTTGACTGTGACTGTCGAAAATAGTGCTGGAGTTAGATGTTGTTGCCCTTTTCAACCTGGGTTTTGTGTAAACCTGATGAACTATTAGCCCTCGTGCTTTTGTATAGTTTGTAAGCTGGAGTTAGATATTCTTCCCCTTTTCAACTCGGCTGTGACTGTCATATTTTCTTTGAAACAAGGAAAATGGCTTGCCATTCGTTTAATTTAGAGTGAAATATAGTAACAAATCCCAACCAAGGGAAATAACATCATTCTCGCCGGCTGCTTGAGCTCACTGTGCATTACAGAAGCCAAGTGATTAGCCCCCACCAGCACCCACAAACTTATTTCGAACTAGCACATCAAATGGGCTATAAATTTTCATTGGAAAGGTTGCATGACTGTGATAGATTTGGATTCTAACATTTGGGACCCGCGAGGAAATAGCCTATCCAAGGTGATGTCGACTTGCTAGCCAGTCAACAAACGATTCTGCCTACTAGCCGTTGGATTGACATCCAACATCTGTTGTGTATCTTCTATCTCTTGTCTTCTTCTTCCTCCAGCCACCCAAACCAAACCACCCCGTTGGCTCCGCCTGCTCCCGCCTCCCATGGCTGGTTGCGCCTCCGCCGCCCTACCGTACCCTCCAACGTTGGCCAGTCCCTCCCTCTATTCCCCCACACGTCCAGTTATTGTCCAGCGACGTCACCCCAACACGCACCCGCACTCGAACGAGTCAACCCTCGTACTCCCCTTCACCTGCGACTGGACCGGCGCATCTTCCATGGCTCACGTTCGTTCCATCTGAGGCCTCACTGTTGTCCTCCGCCTTGGTTCGCTTGCCGTGTGCGGTGCACCGCCCTCTTGCGTTGTCAATGTCGTCAACAACCGAGAGGAACAAGGAGATGACTGTATGTGGAGAGGATGACAGTAGGGACCCACCAGTGTCATGGCAGTACGCAAGCAGGTGCCTCTATATTACAAACCCAAAAATATGGCTCCTCCTAATGGTTGGACATCTGGGGCTCACGCCATTGTCAACGTAGTCAATAAACGACAGAATTACACTACGACCGGCTGACACCAGGGAACCAGCAGGTCGCGCAATTTTTTTAGGAACAAGCAATTGTTATTTATACTAGTTTTAGCGACGGACCAGGGTAACAACGAGGCTGTGCGGGGGCTATGGCCCGGCAAGCCAGGGTTTTATTTATGTTTACCACATCATGAGCCCAGTTGTGTTTTTTTCTTGCTGAAAATGGCTAGCCCAGTTCTATTTTTTTAAGAAATACCCTAACGAGGCCTACTTGCTTTATCAGCCCTGCTGGGCTACAAATCTTTCAAGACGAGGAGAGTTTCATTCGGTTTGCCCAGAAATGGGCTGTACATTTTTAAAACACATCAAACCGGGAATTAGTTTCAATTTTTTTTTCATTACAAGATTTTAAATTCCATTGATTTTTATGCATGGACAATTATTTGGTTTTTATATTTATATAAATTATTTTTCAAAATAGTTTGAATGTGAATCGATATTTCGGGATTAAAAACAGCTGACCGCATCGAAATATGCAAAATTTCATATACTTTTTAACCGTGGCCACAATATGGGGTGTAACGCTAACAAAAAGAAGATGGGCTCCAAAAAAATTCTTAAGAATTAGCAAATGGGTTGTACATTATTAGAAATAATGGCAGATGGGTCGTATGCTATTTTCCACAGATTTTGAGGCTGACTTGTGCGCCTACTACAGGTTGACGCATATGCCTTCCCAAAAAAGGTTGACGCACACACAATGCTGTGTCAACTTAGTCAACCCGCGAGAGCAGTGACTGTTGGATGTCCATCCAACGGCTGTCGTGCTTCTTCAATCTCAGCTCTTCCTGCTCCAGCTGCTCAAAGAAGCGTTGGTGGGACTGCCTGCTCCCTCCTCCCGCGGCCGGCTATGCTGCCGGCAGGCCTCACCGCCCCATCGTACTCCCATCACTGGCCTAGCCATCCCTCTACTCACCTATACCTGTTGTTATTCTCTAGGGACAGCACACGAACCAGTAAACCCTCGTACTCCCCTCCGCATGGGAAACAACTGCCGAGTCTTCCCTGGCTCCGTGTCATTCCCTTCCTAGGCCTCGTCGTCGTCCATCGCCCTGGTGCTCTCGGTGCAGCCTGGTCAATGTGATCAATGAACGACATCCATCGGAAGTGGACTATACGTGGAGAGGCTGACAACTAGGACCCACCGGAAGGGCCTCTGTATTTCGCAAAAGAAACATCCCCCCACTGACAGGTCAGACCCACAAGCTATATCTTCGCACGCAAGGAAGTGCCTCCTTATTACGCACAAAAAAATGAATGCCCCCTGCTAGCTGGGACCCACCGTAGTGGGAGGCTGACTTGTGGGCCAACTAAGTTGACGGGGACGGAGGGCTTTGTCAACTTAGTGAATTTGAACGATTCTACCTCCAGTGACCGTATGAGGTCCATCCAACGGCCATAGTGCTTCTTCAACCTCTAGTCTTCTTGCTCCAGCCGCCCAAAGCAGCGCCGGTCGTGCCGCCTGCTCCTGCCTCCCGTGGTCGGCTGTGCTGCCGCGGAGGCCTCACCGCCCCCTGAAGGAAATATGCCCTAGAGGCAATAATAAAGTTATTAATTATTTCCTTATTTCATGATAAATGTTTATTATTCATGCTAGAATTGTGTTAACACAAAAATTAGTACATGTGTGAATACATAGACAAACAAATTGTCACTAGTATGCCTCTACATGACTAGCTCGTTGAATCAAAGATGGTTAAGTTTCCTAGCCATAGACATGAGTTGTCATTTGATTAACGGGATCACATCATTAGAGAATGATGTGATTAACTTGACCCATTCCGTTAGCTTAGCACTTGATCTTTTAGTATGTTGTTATTGCTTTCTTCATGGCTTATACATGTTCCTATGACTATGAGATTATGCAACTCCCGTTTACCGGAGGAACACTTTGTGTGCTACTAAACGTCACAACATAACCGGGTGATTATAAATGTGCTCTACAGGTGTCTCCGAAGGTACTTGTTGAGTTGGCATATTTCGAGATTAGGATTTGTCACTCCGATTGTCGGATAGGTATCTCTGGGCCCTCTCGCAATGCACATCACTATAAGCCTTGCAAGTAATGTGCGGGATGCTGCATTAAATAACAAGTAAAGAGACTTGCCGGTAACGAGATTGAACTAGGTATTCAGATACCGATGATCGAATCTCGGGCAAGTAACATACCGATGACAAAGGGAACAACATTTGTTGTTATGCGGTTTAACTGATAAAGATCTTTGTAGAATATGTGGGAGCCAATATGAGCATCCAGGTTCCGCTATTATTGACCGGAGACGTGTCTCGGTCATGTCTACATAGTTCTCGAACCCGTAGGGTCCGCACGCTAAAAGTTTGGTGATGATCAGTATTATGAGTTTATGTGATTTGATGTAACGAACGTAGTTCGGAGTCCCAGATGAGATCGGCGACATAACGAGGAGTCTCGAAATGGTCGAGACGTAAAGATCGATATATTAAATGACTATATTCGGACATCGGAAAGGTTCCGAGTGATTCGGGTATTTTTTGGGGTACCGGGGAGTTACGGGAATACGAGGAAGAAGTAATGGGCCTCATGGGCCAAGTGGTGGAAGAGAGGAGGCAGGGCGCGTGGCCCCCCTAGCTCAAACCGAATTGGACAAGGAGGCCGGCCCTCTTTCCTCCTTTTCCTCCCTCTCCTTCATTCTCCTTCTCCTCCTTCCTTTTCTCCTCCTACTAGGAGTAGGAAAGGGGAGTCCTAGTCCTACTAGGAGGAGGACTCCTCCTCCTGGCGAGCCCTACAAGGGCCGGCCAGCCTCCCCCTGGCTCCTTTATATACGGGGGCAGGGGCACCTCGAGACACACAAGTTGATCTGTTGATCTCTCCCGGCCGTGTGCAGTGCCCCCTCCACCATATTCCACCTCGATCATATCATAGCGGTGCTTAGGCGAAGCTCTGCGTCGGTAGCAACATCATCACTGTCATCACGCCATCGCGCTGACGGAACTCTCCCATGAAGCTCTGCTGGATCGGAGTTCGCATGACATCATCGAGCTGAACGTGTGCTGAACTCGGAGGTGCCGTACGTTCTATACTTGGATCGGTCAGATCGTGAAGACGTACGACTACATCAACCACGTTGTGCTAACACTTCCGCTTTCGGTCTTCGAGGGTACGTGGACAACACTCTCCCCTCTGGTTGCTATGCATCACCGTGATCTTGTGTGTGTGTAGGAATTTTTTTGAAATTACTACGTTCCCCAACACCCCCTACTACTCCCACCGCTGGCCAGGCCATCTCTCCACTCACCCACACCCCCTCTTATTCTGCGGCGACAGCAGTCTCACACCGCAGCCGAACTAGTGAACCCTCGTACTCCTCTCCGTGTGGGCATCCACTGCTGCATCTTCCCCGGCTCCGCGTCGTCCCCTTCCTAGGCCTCACCTCGTCCACCGCCATGGTGCTCTCGCCGCGGCGTGGTCAATGTGGTCAACATGTTCGCACGCAAGGAAGTGCATAACAGTCGGGACCCACCTGGTCGAAGCGTACGTAGCGTTGTCATTCTGGTCGCGAACATGTATGTACATACTGGTCGATGTAGAGGCGCGCACGTGTCGTAGTATAGGCGCGCACGTAGCATGTACACATGCGTGCAGCGGCCAGTGTGCAAGAAAGAAAATACGTCCACATACGTACATACGAGGGGGTCTCGAACGCCTACTCGCGCATACGTACGGTCAGGGCTCGTGTACATGGCTGGGTCGGAACGGAGAAATTGCGTCGTCGTCGTGTTCATGGGGAGGCAACGGAATGCGTCGTGTTCATGGGGAGGCAGCGGAACGCGTGGGAACCAATCGGCTTGGACGGAACAGCCAATGGAAACGAGGCCTGGACCGCACAACGGAGAAAATGGCCTTGTGTTCGACTGGCCACATTGGAAACGGGATCTTGTTCATCGGGAGGGGTCTGGCGTACCGCAAAATGGAGGAAACGGACTTGTGTTGGACCTCCTACGGTCGAAACGGGGTCCTGTTGATCGGGAGGGGTGTGGCGTACCGCATAACGGAGGAAACAGACTTGTGTTGGAGCGCTACGGATGAAACGGGGGTCTTGTTCATAGGGAGGGGTGTGGCGTACCGCAAAACGGGACTCCAGGGGATACTGTTCATCTCCACCGTCGACCTCCTCCAGCCTCCGCAGGCTACTGTTCATCCACCGTCGACCTCCTCCAGCCTCCACCTGCGACTGTTCATCCATGGGCTCCTGTTCATCCAGCCTCCACCACGCGCTACTCCACCGGCTACCGTTCAACCAGCCCTCTCCACGGGGTCCTATTGAACCACCCCTCCACAGGCTACTATTCATCCAGCCCTCCACCAGCTACTGTTCAACCAGCCCTCTACGGGGTCCTGTTCAACCTTCCCTCCACGGAGTCCTGTTCATCTAGCCCTCTACGAGGTCCTGTTCATCCACGCCCAACCGGCTCGATCGATCGGGGTCCTGTTCATCCAGCGGCAACACCACGGGGTCCTGTTCATCCAACCCCCACCGGGAACTGTTCATCCAAACCCGCCAACAATGCTCACTGTTCATCTAGAGGCAGCATCGATCGGTTTCAGTTAGCAGCAGTAGCGAAGGAATCACTCGATCGGGTTCAGTTAAGAGCCATCGATCAATCGCTCAGGTTCAGCAACGCGTAGCCTGCAGTGCAATCGCCTGGGTACAGTAGGCGAATGCCTCGCTGTTCAATTAGATCCCAAAGCCTCGCATCTACGCACATGCGTGTATGAGAGAAATGCACAAACCTCTGTGCATCGCTCGGCCTGACCACCCACCGTAACCGGGAACACCCCGATATTTTCCTCGCCCTCGCTTGTACCATGGTTTTTTCCGTCATGGACGGCCCAAAGAATGTCATGCAGCTGCTTCTCCGGCCCACCAAGGACGAAAAGCCCATTTTCTGTCATGATTTTTTGTCATAGAAGTAGGAGCCCACCACATCTATGATGATACCGGGTTTTGTCACAATTATCGTCATAGAAGTATCATAAGTATTACAAAAAAATTTCGTTCGGCCCAAAATGTCACGGATGTCTCTTTTTTTGTAGTGCAAGGTCTTTCATTGAGAAATGCTTATTCAAGTATCCTTTTGTGCTATTCAGAAATTCTACATCATTTCCAATCAACAATATGTCATCCACATATAATATAAGAAATGCTATAGAGCTCCCACTCACTTTCTTGTAAATACAGGCTTCTCCAAAAGTCTGTATAAAACCATATGCTTTGATCACCTCATCAAAGCGTATATTCCAACTCTAAGATGCTTGCACTAGTTCGTAAATGGATCATTGTAGCTTGCACACCTTGTTAGCACCTTTAGGATTGACAAAACCTTTTGCTTGCATCATATACAAATCTCCTTTAAGAAATCCATTAAGGAATGCAGTTTTGACATCCATTTGCCATATTTCATAATCATAAAATGCGGCAATTGCTAACATGATTCGGACAGACTTAAGCATTGCTACGGGTGAAAACGTCTCATCGTGGTCAACTCCTTGAACTTGTCGAAAACCAATTGCAACAAGTCGAGTTTTATAGACAGTAACATTACCATCAGCGTCAGCCTTCTTCCTGAAGATCCATTTATTCTCTATGGGTTGCCGATCATCGGGCAGATCCACCATAGTCCACACTTTGTTCTCATACATGGATCCTATCTCAGATTTCATGGCTTCAAGCCATTTATCAGAATCTTTGCTCATCATAGCTTCTTCCTAGTTTGTAGGTTCATCATGGTCAAGTAACATGACCTCTAGAACAGGATTACCGTACCACTCTAGTGCGGATCATGCTCTGCCAGACCTACAAGGTTCTGTAGCAACTTGATCTGTAGTTTCATGATCTTTATCATTAGCTTCCTCTCTAGTTGGTGTAGGCATCACAGGATCAGATATCTCGGATGAACTACTTTCCAAATGCAGAGCAGGTACAAGTACCTCAACAAGTTCTACTTTCCACCCACTCACTTCTTTCGAGAGAATCTCCTTCTCTAGAAAGATTCTGTTCTTAGCAAGAAAAATCTTGCCTTCAGACTTGTGGTAGAAGGTGTACCCAATTGTTTCCTTAGGGTATCCTATGAAGACACATTTCTCTGATTTAGGTTTGGGCTTATCAGGTTGAAGCCTTTTGACATAAGCATCGCATCCCCAAACTTTAAGAAACCACAGCTTAGGTTTGTTGCCAAACCACAGTTCATATGGTGTAGTCTCAACGGTTTTTGATGGTGCCCTGTTTAAAGTGAATGCCGCTGCCTCTAATGCATAACCCCAAAACAATAGTGGTAAATCAGTAAGAGACATCATAGATCACACCGTATCCAATAAAGTGCGATTACGACATTCGGACACACCATTACGCTGTGGTGTTCCAGGTGGTGTGAGCTATGAAACTATTCCACATTGTTTTAAATGAAGGCCAAACTCGTAACTCAAATATTCTCCTCCACGATCAGATCGTAGAAACTTTATTTTCTAATTATGACGATTCTCCACTTCACTCTGAAATTCTTTGAACTTTTCAAACGTTTCACACTTGTGTTTCATTAAGTAGATGTACCCATATCTGCTCAAATCATCTACGAAGGTCAAAAAATAACGATACCCACCACGAGCATCAACACTCATTGGACTGCATACATCGGTATGTATTATTTCTAATAAGTCACTAGCTCGTTCCATTGTTCCAGAGAATGGAGTTTCAGTCATCTTTCCCACAAGGCACGGTTCGCAAGTATCAAATGATTCATAATCAAGTGATTCCAAAAGTTCATCTTTATGGAGTTTCTTCATGCACTTTACACCGGTATGACCCAAACGGCAGTGCCACAAATAAGTTGCACTATCATTATCGACTTTGCATCTTTTGGCATCAATATTATGAATATGTGTATCATCACGATCAAGATTCGACAGAAATAGATCACTCTTCAAGGGTGCATGACGATAAAAGATATTACTCATATAAATAGAACAACCATTATTCTCTGATTTAAATTAATAACCATCTCGCACAAAACAAGATCCAGATATAATGTTCATGCTAAATGCTGGCACCAAATAACAATTATTCAGGTCTAAAACTAATCCCGTAGGTAGATGTAGAGGTAGCGTGCCGACGGCGATCACATCAATCTTGGAACCATTTCCGACGCGCATTGTCACCTCGTCCTTAGCCAATCTTTGTTTAATTTGTAGTCCCTACTTCGAGTTAAAAATATGAACAACCGAACCGGTATCAAATACCCAGGAACTACTACGAGAATTAGTAAGGTACACATCAATAACATGTATATCAAATATACCTTTGTTCACCTTGCCATCCTTCTTATCCGCCAAATACTTGGGGAAGTTCCGCTTCCAGTGACCAGTCCCTTTGCAGAAGAAGCACTCAGTTTCAGGCTTGGGTCCATTTTTAGGTTTCTTCCCGGGAGTGACAACTTGCTTGTCAGTCTTTTTTAAGTTCCCCTTCTTTTTACCCCTGCCCTTCTTCTTGAAACTAGTGGTCTTGTTAACCATCAACACTTGATGCTCCTTCTTGATTTCTATATCCGCGGCCTTTAGCAGTGCGAAGAGCTCGGGAATAGTCTTTTCCATCCCTTGCATATTGTAGTTCATCATGAAGCATTTGTAGCTTGGTGGCAGTGATTGAAGAACTCTGTCAATGACACAATCATCTGGAAGATTAACTCCCAGCTGAGTCAAGTGATTTTGGTACCCGGACATTCTGAGTATGTGCTCACTAACAGAACCGTTCTCCTCCATCTTGTAGCTATAGAACTTGTTGGAGACTTCTTATCTCTCAACTCGGGCATTTTCTTGAAATATTAACTTCAACTCCTAGAACATCTCATATGGTCCATGACGTTCAAAACATCTTTGAAGTACCGATTCTAAGCCGTAAAGCATGGCACACTTAACTAATGAGTAGTCATCAACACGCGACTGCCAGGCATTCACAATATCTGTAGTTGCTGGGGCAGGTGGTACACCTAACGGTGCATCAAGGACATAATTCTTTTGTGTAGCAATGAGGATAATCCTCAAGTTATGGACCAAGTCTGTGTAGTTGCTGCCATCATCTTTCAACTTAGCTTTCTCTAGGAACACATTAAAATTCAAGGGTTTTTTACATCTGTGCCCCTGGTTCCTTAGCTCTACTCATTCATCCCCGTGCTCTTAACTTTTGCTCAATTTTCCCACTCCCTTGCCAGAAACCCTCGGAACTGGTCACAACGGACGTTGTCGTTGGTTCAAAGGCTTGACCGTTAACTCTGACTAGTGGGGCCGCGCTAGACTGTGTCTTCCATTAGACCTGAGAAGTGGGGCCGCGTTGGGTGGTGTCGCTGTTCGATCGTTGGGTCATGGTTTCATTGGGCCGTCCCTTGCATTAAACGCCTGCGCACGCCGCCAGGACAGAAGCCCGCTATGCATGCACCCAGCAAAGCCTACCTACATGCATCGATCGAGCCTGCATGAGCTGATTCCACGATGCCACAACGCGCCGACTAAGCCTGCATGCGCCGATGCATCTGCCATGATGCACTGACCGGGCAGCTTTTTTGCACGCCAGCCGCCACAGATGCAGCGATGGTCACTGCCACTGGTTCCTCTCTTCTAGCTAGGTGGCTACATATTTGTGGCTTGTGTAAAAAAAGAGAAGTGTTCGTTTTGGCTGTATGCACTAGGTGGTTACTAACAAGGGAACCCTACTAACAAAGCGAGCTCTCTAAGAAAACAATCAACAAATATGTAGTCCCAATATGTAGATAGGGCCAACAAGCCCATAGCACGATAACATAGTTCAAACTAGAAGAACTTAATAATAAAATAGATAAAAAACTTAATAATAGAACTTAAGCAAGGGCCAACAAGCCCGTAGCAACTCCAACATAGTTCAATTACAACTTAACATAACATAGACTAAAAAAGATAGAGGGTTTAGAACCCTAGCCGCCGCCTTCTCCACCTCGCTCCTCCTTCGGGCGCCCTTTTACCTGCTCCTCTGGGGCGTTGTCGATGGGGTATGGAAGAGTGTGCATGTGCTCGCGGTGCATGTACTCCATGAACCTGTTGTGGGTGGTGAAAGCGATGAACTTGGAGCCACACCAAAACACCCGGCCGAGGAGGTAGAAGGCGTCGAATGTGTTGGTGAAGTGGTCAAGGAGAGCAACCACCACCTGGTTTTGGATGACCTCCTCGACGCGGAACATCGTTGGAGATCCCCGTGGGAGGTGGTGGTAGCCGGACGCGAGGAAGAACTCGGTGAAGTTCCTTGCAGTCCTCAACCTTGATATCACCCACACATGTAGTGTGCAATCAACGTACACGCCGGTAGGGTAGAGCCTCTCCGGCATGGTGGGTGTGAAGTGGTAGGTTGGTCCGGTGTACTGCATGGTTGAGGGATGTGCAGAAGAAGGAGAAGGGGTCGAGGAGCAAGAAGGGCAGATGGCAGAGGATGGGAGATGGATAAGGGATGGCAGAGGCAGAGGGTGGCTTAAATAGCAGTAGTGCTACATGGTATTTGGTCATGGCAATAATGGGGTCAAATGTGAAGTAGCATGTTTTCAAACCCACCGCAGCATCGGGAGTGTACACGCAGGGGAAATGGTGGTTTGAAAAGAAAAAGAAAAAGAAGCTAATTGCACGCGTGGGAATCCGTGGTCATATATATTATATGAACAAAAGAGACAATTTTTGAATAATTTGTGGCCATTTTGCATGATAAAAATAAATTTGGCCCTTAAAAATTTGGTCATTTTTCATTTGTATAGAACAAAAAGAACTAAATTTTGCTACGCAATGTCAATTGTTGTGTAATTTCAAATGATACAAAAAAACAGAGCCAACACGTTCACAAAAAACAAAGCAAACGATGTACAAAACGACGCAATTCGACGGCCCAACCAAAGCTTGGTTTCCTTTTGGGCCCAATAACAACGTTTTTTTCGTGGAGTCAGTGGTGGGTGAGCAGCCGAGGACAACCAATAGGATCACCTCTCATGGATCGCCCCATGATCCAACGATGCGGAGCCATCCTTGTGATCCAACAATGCGGAGCCTGCATGCAGCCTGCCCGCCAAATTCCTTCTAGAAGACCACATCTAAGGGTTGTCGCTTGGCGCCAGGGTATGATCTGATGGCTAACGTTTGGAGCTAGGGCTAGGCAAAACCCTGTGGGGTTTAGAGGGGTTTTGAGCTGGTCAATGGGGTTTCGAAGGCTTTGACTGAGCATAACTAATATAAAAAAAATTGAAAAAATATGAAACTTTCATCGTTCATCGTTTTATAAGACACACTGACGAGGGAAAATACTAAACTTGGTCTATGGTCATTTTCATGAAAAAAAACCTGGCTAGCACGATCGGGGTCAAATGAGCACCATTAATTTAAAAAATCAAAAAAAAAAAATATAACCTGCGCACAATGTTGTCTTATGTCACATCTTACAAACCAAAAATTAGAAACTTGGTCTATGGTCATTTTCATGAGAAAACCTTCACAAATATGAGCTATCACGTACATGATTTCATAGAGTTCAAGGAGAGGAGGTAGGGTTACCTTTTGTTTTCGAAAAATTTAAAAAAAATAAAAAAATCACCAAAGCTTTATTTCAAAGTGAATAAGAAGGATCTAAACTTAGTTTTCCATTTTCATATTTTAAATGTGTTTTAATAGTTTTTATATTAAAGCATATTTTTTCAAAAGAAAATGTAAAAATATGAAGATTAATTCAAAAAATAGTGAGACTTCAAATCCACACTATGGAAAGTGAATAGGTGTTAATAAAAACATTTGGCTCATTTAGAGTAGGTCAAAAAAAACTTGATTACAAATCGGTTGTTTACCCTAGCTTGGGAGCTCATTTGGAGCACATTTGTCAAATTCAAAATCCTCTAAATCACCTCAAATTCTGCACACATGATCTCCTACACAAACATAGATAGTTTGCCAAGGTTTTATTTGTTTTTGCATTTTCTTGAATTTATACTATCCAGTCGAATGTCAGTTCAAAACATCAGATAATGAAACTTGCTGGTGGGAAAAAGCATGCATTTGATTTGATTAATAAACATGAGACAAATAATTAGGATAATACTCCTTTATGATCAGTGAAAAAGCAGCATGTCTGATCAATGAAGCAACACTGAAACAACATGTGTGATCAGTGAAGCAACACTGAAACAACATGTGTGATCATTGCAACACCTAAAATCATAGTTCACAACATCTAAACATAACTAACCATACACCACATGCAAATTTAAGGACAGACAAATATAGATAGCAGAATACATTACTAGCATCACCATAGATTCAGTTCAACAAACCATAAACAACCAGATTTAGTTTACCAAAAGTTACCCAACAGATAAAGATAACCTAAAGATAAAGATTCAGGTCATCACATCATCACTTCACGCCGGAGTCAGGGCCTTAATGAGGGTGGCATGCTGCCCCCTGATCATGTAGTCCTCCCCGCGAATTGCTACATCCTCTGCATAAGATAGAAGGTGATCGAAGTGGCCATCGTTTGGCTTTGGCTTGGTGGTGCAGTACGGGCAGTGCCACTTCTTGGTCTTGCGGTTGTAGAAGGAAGCAACTCCCTTGGCCTTGATCTTCACCACCTCCTTGGCTGTGAAGGGAGCGACGTTGCCCTTATACACTTCTTCTCCAGAATCATATTGCACACATGAATGAGTTACATTAATACATTATAAATTCATGGATACATCATGTCAAAGGAACTAAATGAACAATCTAAATTTCAAGTAGGCTTACCTCATATTCTTCGTTGTCGCTTTCCTCTAGATCGTACGGGTCATACTAGGCCAACTTCCTCTTTCTACCCCCAACCATCATCCTCTTGAATATACAATTACATCCATCACTAGTAAATACGGAAGCCAATTGAAAAATTAGATATGCACACATGACACATTGATCATAGGGCTAATATACTCCCAATATACTATGATCCTATTTGCATTTTCCGTTGTCATGCACACACATTGAACAACAGAGCTAATATAACTACATATTGTGGACAAATTTATATACTAATGAATCAAATAACTTCTTAATCAATGGATTCCATTTGGGCATATGACATTCAAAACCCCAATCTGAGTAGCATTCAAAAATAAATCTAATAGGGACCCAATCTAAGGCAACGAATCTAAGTAGCATTAAAACCCCCAATCTGTGAGCATTAAAAACAAATCTTATAAGCATATATCTGTGTAGCATTGAAGCACAGAGAACCCTATCTCTCATACAGATCTATCTAGCATTTTTGCAACGAATTTATCCAACAAACTCTAGTACAAAACCCCCCATCCCCCCAATACAAAAAACCCCGCCCCATCCATCAAACCAACTACTCTAACCATCTGAACTACCGTACGAATCACAATCTAACCAATGCAACTAGGGAGCAACTAACTCTACAAGCTAATATCCTAAAGCAAGTGCAAATACCTGCTGCTCCACGGTAGGCTGCGCATCGGGGGTATCGGGATGGACTGCGCTGCTCGAACCAATCACCTTCTGCAGCACTGAGGCGGAGCCCGTCACATCCTTCTCCACATCTGCAGCGGTTGCGAGTTTCCCCACACCACCGTGTACACCACCGACATCCACGGTCACCGCGCCTTGCAGCTCCACCACATCTCCGACCGCTGCGCTGTTGTTGCCACAAGCTTCGACCATCGGTCAGATGGAGGCGATGAAGGTGAGGAAGAGGATGTGGTGGGAGAGAGCAAGACAGTGCGGTTGAAGCAATGGAGGAGAGCGATATGACACCGGTGGGGGAGAGGAAGACGATGTGGCAGGGAGGTGATTTGGGGGGAAATGGTAGGGCGATGGAGGTGGTTGCCCCTCTTTATACGGTGGGACATTCCGGGCATGTCCCATGGACATGTGCTTCCCCACGACCGCGGTCAGTTGCATGCGCCCGCCCATGTATACGCGGCCCCACTCGTCAGAGTTAACGGTCAAAGGCATTGACCCGACGACAACGTCTGTTGTAACCTGTGCTGAGGGTTTTGGGCAAGGGAGTGCGGAAAAGTGAGCAAAATTTAACAGAGTGGGGATGAATGAGTGGAGCTAATGAACCAGGGGCACAGAAATAAAAAACCCAAAATTCAAAGGAACGGTAGCACGGGCCATTGATCTACAACATAGATATGCAAAAAATATCAGGACTAAGTTCATGATAAATTAAGTTCAATTAATCATATTGTTAGTGTCAAAATCGGCAGATCTCGGGTAGGGGGGTGCAAGCTATATGTCTGAGGATCAATGGTAACTATGATCAAAAGGACACATTGTTTACCCAGGTTCGGGCCCTCTTAATGGAGGTAAAATCCTACTCCTGCTTGATTATATTCGATGAGTATAGGGGTTACAAGAGTTGATCTACCTTGAGATCGTAATGGCTAAACCCTAGCTTGGCTAGCCTGTCAATGTTATGATCCTTTCTTTGATCTAACTCTCTGGTTTACATAGATACCGGAGGGGCTTAGGGTTGTACAAAGTTGGTTTAACAGAAAGGAAATAGCATATCTGGACACCTAAACTTGCCATCCACGGATACGGGAGTCCCTACCGGACAAGAGAGGTGGTCTTCTGTCTTGTAGCTTGACGACCCATCAGTCCGGCCCATATCCAATAGGCCGGATGCCCGAGGATCCCTTAGTCCAGGACTACCTCAGTAGCTCATGAACCAGTCTTCAATGACGATGTGTTCGACGTGTAGATTATATTCGGCATTGCGAGGTGGGTTCCTTGAATAATACACATCAGCTTTCCTCTATACAAGAATTGTATCCGGCTTTGCATTATTAATACAACCCATAGCTGCGAGGGCAGGATATATAAAAAATGAGAATAGTGTCTTTTACTGACAACTTTTTTCGGTGAAGCGTCAGACTTGACCCTTTCGCGTTTTGAACCGTTTTCACATCCCGCATTCCGTGTTTCGAGGTCAAGCCCCATTGGCATGTCCTATCAAAACAGAGTTCATGCCCACTTAATACGGGATTGCTCATCAATAAAAGTTGGGTAATCCAACCATTTACGGTGCATGCTTTCATTGTGAATAGGCGAGCTTCAAGGCGCAAGTGGGGGGGCAGTTGGCATTTTTACCGCCTATAAGAGGGCAATGGATATCTCATTTTTTCCCCACGCCTTCTAGTCTCCACAGCCTTCCAATCTCCCAAGCTCTCAGCGCCCGAAAAGTTTCTGTCTTCCTCACCACCACCACCACCTCCTCCGACCATGGTCGGATCCGGTTCCAAGGGAAAGTGGGAGGCCTCCTTCGTAACGAAGAAGGAGATAAAGGATCTCCGGAGTGTGGGATACCTCGCCGCAACCATTGCACACAGGCTCCCCCCCCCAAGGGTCAGATCATTCCCACTCTGGAGCCCGGTGAAAGGGTCGTCTTCCTCCCCCATTTCCTTAGAGGCTTAGGTTTTCCACTCCACCCCTTCGTCCGCAGACTCATGTTCTACTACAAGCGAGATTTCCATGATCTAGCCCCGAACTCCTTCCTCCACATCACGGCGTTTATCGTCGTGTGTGAGGCTCTTCTCCGCATCCCCCCACACTTCTGCCTGTGGCTGAAGATCTTCAATGTGAAGCCGAAGGTGGTCGATGGGCAACATGCGGAATGTGGCGGGGCCATGATAAGCAAGCTGCCCAACACCACATGGCCCAAGGGGGCCTTCATTAAAACTGTCAAGATGTAGCAACAAGAGTGGTTTTATATCACTGAACCGTGCTGCACCAACACTACAAAAAAAGACACATCCGTGACATTTTGGGCCGAACGAATTTTTTTTGTCATACTTATGACACTTCTATGACAATAATTGTGACAAAACCCGGTATCATCATAGATGTGGTGGGATCCTACTTCTATGACAAAAAATCATGACAAAAATGGGCTTTTCCTCCTGGGCGGGCCAGAGACGCAGCTGCATGACATTCTTTGGGTCGTCCATGGTGGAAAAACCCATGGTAGAAGCAAGGGCGAGGAAAATTTCGGGGAGTTCCCGGTTACGGTGGGTGGTCGGGGCCGAGAGATGCACGTTTCTCTCGTACACGTGCGTGCCTGTGTGCGAGGCGTTGGGCTCTGACTAAACCCGAGCGAGGCGTCACCTAACTGAACCCGAGCGATTGCACTACAGGCTACGCGTTACTGAACCCGAGCGATCGAGCGATTCCTTCGCTACTGCTGCTAACTGAAGCCGATCGATGCTGCCTCTGGATGAACAGTGAGCGTTGTGGGGGGAGGGGGTTGGATGAAAAGTGAGCGGTGGGGGTGGATGAATAGGACCCCATGGCGTTGCCTCTGGATGAACAGGACCCCGATTGATCGAGCTAGTTGGGGCTGGATGAACAGGACCCCGTGGAGGGCTGGATGAACAGGACGACCCCGTGGAGGGCTGGATGAACAGGACGACCCCGTGGAGGGCTGGATGGACAGTAGACGGTGGAGGGGTGGATGAACAGTAGCCCGTGGAGGGGTGGTTGAACAGGAGCCCGTGGAGAGGGGTGGTTGAACAGTAGCCGATGGAGTAGCGCGTGGTGGAGGCTGGAGGAGGTCGATGGTGGATGAATAGTAGCCCGTGGAGGCTGGAAGAGGTCAACTGTGGAGATGAACAGTATCCCGTGGAGTCCCATTTTGCGGTACGCCACACCCCTCCCGATGAACAGGACCCCCGTTTCGACCGTAGCGCTCCAACACAAGTCTGTTTCGTCTGTTTTGCGGTAAGGCACACCCCCGATCAACACGACCCCGTTTCGACTATAGGAGGTCTAACACAAGTCCGTTCCTCCATTTTGCGGTACGCCAGACCCCTCCCATTGAACACGATCCTGTTTCGAACGTGGCCGGTCGAACACAAGGCCGTTTCCTCCGTTCTGCGGTACGCCAGGCCTCGTTTCCATCGTCTGTTCCATCCAAGCCCTCCCGATGAACACGACGACGCATTCCGTTCCGGCCCAGCCGGTTGGCTCCCCATGAACACGACGACAATGCTACTTCTCTGTTCCGACCCAGCCATGTACACGAGCCCTGGCCATAGGTATGCGCGAGTAGGCGTTCAAGACCCCGCCCGTATGTACACATATGTGGTTGTATTTTCTTTCTTGCACACTGGCCGCTATACGTACGTGTACATGCTACGTGCACGCCTCTACTACGACACGTGTGCGCCTCTACATCCACCAGTATGTACGTACACGTTCGCGACCAGAATGACAACACTATGTACGCTTTGACCAGGTGGGTCCTGACTATCAGGCACTTCCTTGTGTGCGAAGATGTAGATGGTAGGTCCCAGCAGTCAGGGGGGCGAATGTTTTTTTCTTGTTGTTTGCCTGGACGCACTTCCTTGCGTGTGAAGGTGTAGCTGGTGGGTACCAGCAGTCAGGGGGAAACGTTTTTTTCGTGAAATAAGGTGGCACGTCCGGTGGGTCCCAGCAGTCAGGGGGGAAACGTATTTTCGCGAAATAAGGTGGCACGTCCGGTGGGTCCCTTCTGTCAGGTGGATGAATAATTATTTTGCGTTTAATAAGGAGGCACTTCCTTGCGGCCGCCGTGGACCCAGCTTTTAGCCTCTCCACGTACAGTACTCTTCCGATGGAAGTCGTTCCTTGACCATGTTGACCACGCCGCGCCGAGAGCACTAGGGCGATGGACGACGGCGAGGCCTAGGAAGGAAGGGGACGACACAGAGCCGGGGAAGACGTGGCAGTGGATGCCCACGTGTAGAGGAGTATGAGGGTTCACTCGTTCGGCTGCGGTGTGAGGCTGCCGTCGCCGCAGAATAACAGGGGGTGTGGGTGAGTGGAGGGATGGCCTGGCCAGCGATGGGAGTAGTAGGGGGTGGTGAGGTCTCCGCGGTAGCACAGCCGACCACAGGAGGCAGGAGTAGGCGACACGACCGATGCTACTTTGGGCCGCTGGAGCAAAACGACCAGAGGTTGAAGAGGCACGACGACCATTGGATGGACATCGTACGGTCACTGTAGCTAGAATCGTTTATATTGACTAAGTTGACAAAGCCCTTGGTACGCGTCAACATAGTAGGCCCACAGGTCAGCTTCCAAAACGGTGCGCCCCAGATGTCAGGGGGAGGAATCATTTTTTGGGAAGGTGAAGCTAGAATATCCGAGATTGAAGAAGAAGCACGACATCCGTTGGATGGACATCCAACGGCCACTGCTGCTAGAACCGTGTGTTGACTATAAGTTGACAAAGCCTTGCATATGCGTCAACTCTCTTTTTTTAGGGGACGCGTCAACTTAGTAAGGCCACAAGTGTGTGGTAGAGAACTTATAGCCCATTTGATATTTGTAAGAATGTGCAGCCCATTTTTGAATTCTAATGGAATTTACTACATCCCATTTACAGTTTGTTAAAAGTACAGCCCATTTCAACCAACCGTTCAAAACAGAATTCAATAAAATTTCCCACATTTCGATGGGATCCGAAATATTTTTATCCCAAAATTTCTAGTCAGATTAAATACAATTTCAATATAAATTTATATTACGTAAAAATCCAACGAACCATTGCGCTCGCAACAATTAATGAAATTAAAATTTTCAATATCCGAAAATAATATTTTATAAAGTAATTACGTGTTTGGTGCATTTTTTATAGTTATTGCCTAGTTTTTTTAATTACATCCCATTTATTATTTCTTAAAGCCCATTTTCTTGTTAAGCCTAATGCATCCCTCCTAGGAAAGATTTGCAGCCTAGCGGGGCGGAGAATAACAACTTGACCTTGTCTGGGCCGGTATTCCTAAAAAAAGTATAGCTGGGCTAGCCATTTTCAGCTTGAAAAATTTTAATATCTGGGCTGGATATCTGGCCTGGGCTAAACGGGCCACAGACCGCCCAGTTAATACCTGCAGCGATGTTTTCGTTGTTGTTCAGAGAAGAAAAATTAATATCTGGGATAAACATCAAAAAACTCTGCAGTGCTCACACCTCAAAAACACAAATACTGCTCGAGCTGCTTGGTTCTAGCTGTCGGCCGCTTCTTGTGCAATTCTCTCGTTTATTGACTACATAGGTTGACAATGGTGTGGGACCGTGATGTCAGGAAACTAGGAGGAAGCAAAAAAATTATAGTTATATATATATATAAAATAAGGAGGCACTTGCGTATGTGAGGCTATGGCCCTGGTGGGTCCCTATTGTCATCCTCTCCAAGTAAAGTCATCTCCTCGCCCGCGTGCGCTTTCCGCCCGAAACAGTCAGCGCCGCCCGCCCCGCTTCCCGGTGCAGGCGATTGCTCCGCCTTCAAACGACACAAGTGTCATCCGTCCGTCCATCTGCCGCCCACATTAATGATACATGGTTGCCGAGGCGGCTACTCCGGCGCCACACGTCCGTCCTCCGTCGCCCACCATTGCTATATAAATTGCTGCGCCAGCCATAACCGTAGTCATCCGCATTTGTTCCCTTTCTCCTATCCACACCACTACTGCCCACCATGGCTTCCTCGTGCTCCATCGCTCTTCGGGACGGGTGGACGACGGATCACAAGGAGATGGCAACCATTGCTGCCGACCGGCTGGCCGGCAGGCAGCCGGAGGACGACGACGTCCCAATGGAGAACATGGTACTCGACGATCCGGCGCCAACCCCCTCCTTCGCGCCGTCCTTGCCGGTGCATTGCACCATGACCCTCGGCAGGGCCCGTGCCCAATATATGAACACGGTGAGGCAGATGCGTGAAGATCAGTTCCGGGAGGTACAGGCTGACGCCGCCTACAACCACCATCTCCTCCAGGAGCACCTGCAGGCGGAGGAGCAGATCGCCATGGAGTGGGCGGAGTAGGAGGCGCTGCTCGACTCATACCGCTCCGCCCGCGAGGGCCGTCTCGAGCGCTGGTGGCACCGCATGTGGGTGGGGGAGGCTGTGGTTGCCTACAAAGAGGGCGATGAAGTGGGTGAGGCGCTATTTGGCAAGACCGAGGACAAGGCAGAGGACAATGCCGGCTCCGACGAGTGCCCGCTCCGCTGGCGTCGATGAGGCCCTGCTCCGCTAAGGCCCCGCAATGCCAACAACGAGGCAGAGGACATCGCCGGCTCCGCCGAGGCCCCGTCCCGCCAACAACAAGGCAGAGGACAACACTGGCTCAGCCAAGGCCCCACCCTGCCGGCAACGAGGGGGAGGATTTCCACTGCTCCGCCGAGGCGCCGCCTGCCGGCAACGAGACAGAGGACATCGCCGGCTCCGCCGAGGCCCCGCCCCGCTGCCAACAATGCCGCGCCACACAGAAAACAAGGAAGAGTAGAACACGGTAGGTCGCCGCCGCTCGGGTCAAAGTAAGGCCACCGCTGCTACCCTCCGGTTGAAGCCAAGCTAGGCGGGTTGACCGTTGACGGCCGGTTAGCTTCTTGGCGGCGACGTGGAGTCGGAGAGCTATGTTGGAGAAGAACACTGCTTCTGCTTAACTGCTGGTGCAGATGGCTGACTGACACATGGGCCCAACAGGCCACATGTTAGTTACGCAACTGCACCTGCAGTTAAGTCACTGAAGCTTCTGTTCGGCTCAGCGGGACACTGGTGGGTAGCTTCAGTTAATTAATTATACCTCCAGCGCACCCCTTTTTAGTTGAAGAATGTATGAAATGTAATGAAATTCGGCATGTTTATATGAAATCCGACCGTGTATGAATGAATTTATTTCGATTAGTTTGAATTCCTGTATCACTGGCATTGGATGAACATGCAAAACAATACGTACTAGCATTATTCCCAGGGTGATCACCTCGTTTGCAGCAGTTTCACATGTACTCCCTCCGGTCCTTTCTAGTCCGCATACAAGTTTTGTCTGCAGTAAAAGTACCTCTACTTTGACCAATCTTATAGAAAAAAGTATGCACTTTCACAATGTGCAAAGTAAAAAGGAACAGACGGAGTACAAAGAGTTTGAGCAACTTTTTAGCGTTTCTGTCCATTGCATTCAAACACATGGGGCTCGCAATTCATTGAGAGCATTCAAAACAATCGATGATTATGCATCTCAGTGACTCACATGTCAGAGGCAATATTTACTTCACAACTAAAGAATAAAGAAAAAATTGATCGACGCTGCTGACAGCAAAGGGCGTCCCATTCGAAAATATCAAACGCATGTCTTGCCTAAATCAATGAGCAAAATTTGAAAAGGTTGTCCCATTCCAAAATATCAAATGCCTACGATTGTGGAATGGGCAGGGTTTGCCATTAGTTCGGACATTGACATGGCACCTCGTGCTAAATAAACCAGTTGTTCTTTTTGTGCAGTTCCACCAAAATCAACCAAACTCGCGCGTAGCTTGTATGATTTTGCCCTTATATGTTGCAACGCCTTGAACTTATCGGCACCTCCTTTCTTGTGGTGGAAATGAATGATTCGATGTATTCATAAATATTTTGTGCAGTTCCCATTGAAATCAAGCAGAGCACCCCTGTTTGCACAAATACAAAAAAGTGATTAGTATAAAGCAAACTGTACTATGAATTGACAGTTTAAACAGGCACCTA
Organism: Triticum aestivum; assembly: GCF_018294505.1. Lineage (NCBI taxonomy): Eukaryota > Viridiplantae > Streptophyta > Magnoliopsida > Poales > Poaceae > Triticum > Triticum aestivum. The sequence goes on along the minus strand of NC_057807.1, from coordinate 384,507,139 downwards.
CATGGTCCATGTAGAGCACACTTTTAGAAAAATGGAACTCACCAGAAAGAATCCTAGAACAACATTGTACTCACGCATCATAGCCAAAAAATGGAAATTTGTCAGTCCTTTTGAGCTAAAGTTAGTTTGGTCTTGTGGGGAGTAATGTAACCATCCTTCAACTGCTCATTCTGATGAGAAGATAGACATGGCTGCTTCATCCTGGCATAATTGGAACTAGTCACTTCACGTACTCCATATTATTCTTTAGAGTAAGATGATCCTGTTGTGCAAAGACAAGAGGACAACTAAATGCTAGCATCTCTGTTTGCTCGAAAAAAAGGAAAGGAAATATTTAAAATAGCACAGATGAAGCACTTCTCAAGGACAATACCACTTTTTCATGACAGTATCTAAACAGTAGCACAACACCAATAGAGATGACAAAGCTCAATCATATGGATGAAATCAGTGGGCGAGTACCAACCTTTGTTAGGAGGCTTATTATGTAGAGCATACAGATGAAGCACTTCTCCGGAACCATCTGTTGCTATCTACTGTGGTGGCCATGCTTACTATATACTCCTCGATTAGTTTAATGTTTCCAACATCTTCTTGCGCAGTTCCACTAAAATATATGGTATCTTCAAAGAAGATCCCTATTTGCACAAGTAGAGATAATTATGTATTACATTAAGAGTGGCATCAAATCAGTGGCAAAACAATTGCTCGTTCCAGCCATAGCAATAAATTAAGATGCAAGACTATATCATTACTTGTGTCATCATAGTTCCTGTGCTTCATTATAGCATCGGGAGTTGATTTTTGTTTTTCTTCCACTTGTTCTTCCCCTTCATCACTTGGTTCAATAACAGACAAGCTTCGCCTTCAATGTAAGATTTGGCATGTAAATTAGGGAGCACAAGTATAGCACTAAACAATGACATTAATTTTCTAATGAAAGTGGTTAAATACAGGCCAACAGTTGTGAAATATCCTTATCTTACCTCAATGGGATATTACGGTGCACATACATATTGGAAGTCTTGTCTCCATTTGTGCAGTTCACTAAAATCAAGCAACATTACCGTACAAGTAGCACAACATATGAAAGCACACTACGGAATCATGTGAAAGAAGGCTAGTACTGACCTCTCATGATGCGGAATTCAAACAACTCACAACAAGAAGATCTGAACCAAATTTGCCAACACGGATAGGAAGTAAGATCTCCTCTTGTGCAGTTCCACTAAGATCAGGCAATCAAGCAACATTGTCGGTGTGACATTTTGGTTGAACTGCACAAAACACTCTTAAAACAAAAGTATTTTGTGCAGTGCAACAAAAGGTCACAATGGCAACGAGGTAAAGTAGATAACCCTGTTTACACAGAGGTGCAAAGGACACAACTAGTGGTCAATAACGGTGGATGACACAGAAGCCAACAAAAATAAGCATCTACCCTATCTAAATGGGAAAGAAAGCAAGACAGTAGCATTTCTCAAATGGTGGCATTGATTAATATTAACATAGAGATTATATTAACAATAAAATTCGTTAAACATGTAATTTGCTTTTAACTGTGGCATTGCATCAATTTTCCAGCGACATTATTAGAGGGTGTTTGTTTACAGGGACATTTTGGTGTAGGGACTAAAAAAACTCCGTGTCAGTCCCATCTAAACCAAACAGGAGGGACTTTTAGGGACTAAAAGTGGGCATTTGGGGCTAAAGAAAGAAGACCCCGAGGGAGTCTTTTTGGGACTTTTTCCAACAGTTGCCCCTGCCATGCATGGCACCTTGTCTTTATCAGTTCATTACTAGGGGTAACATGGTCTTTTAGCATGTCATTTAATAACCTCTAGTCCATGTTTAGTCCCTGGAACCAAGCAGGTAGGGACTAGGGAGTTTTTAACCAAATAGGGCCTTAGATTAACAACAGCTAAAGAGTTGCATGGGACAGTGGATGCACCAGCACCATGTGCATCTACCGATGTATTGTGGTCATGCATAGTCTGTTGCAACAAAGAACAAACAACCAAGGAGCATATTTGTGTTGGTCCCAGTTTTGTTATCTTTAGACACCTTTCCCCATGTGAGAGCAGCAAATCTAGTCCTGCTCAAACTCTACAGCCTTGTCCCCCAAAACAAAAGATTAGTTCGTTACATATGTGCATACTGCATTTGTCATTGTTTTCCCTTTTCAACCAACATAGGTGCTGGATAGCCAGTCTGTACTAGTACTTTCGCCCCTTTCTTTCCTCTTTGAACCATGTCCTAGATTTATGCGATACAACTTTCCCCACTAACTTCCCCCATTCCTTTCCTCTTTGAACCATGTCCTAGATTCATGCTATACAACTTTCCCCCTTCCTTTCCTCTTTGAACCACGTCCTAGATTCATGCTATACAACTTTTCCCACTACTTTCCCCCACTTGTTTCCTCTTTGAACCACGTCCTAGATTCATGGTATACATGCAGCTAGAGCAATGCATGTGGAATAAGTAAATTATACCTTAAGGTTCTTGGTGTGTGGTTTGGTGGGCGATGAGACAGCGGCGAAGAACAAGGGGTCGGAGGCCCTCCCGCGCCGCCGCTGGGTGAAAGTGAACAGCTGCGCCGGTAGTGGATTCCCTCCCTCGCCAACGGTGACAACATTAAGCCTCCTTCCCTTCCTGGAGGACGGGTCCTATCGGCTCTTTAGAAGCAGTGAGGGGAGAGAGAGGCCAACAAAGTATTGTTTAGATCTAGAGAGGGTGAGAGAGTGTGAAGAGAGCAACTGAAAGATCGATATAGTTGACTAGAGGGGGGGTGAATAGGCAACTAAATTTTTTTAGCTTTTATTTACCAAACTAAACTTTGCATCAAAGTAGGTTGTCTAGATATGCAACTAGGTGAGCAACCTATATGATGCAACAACAACAAGTACACAAGCAAGCAAGGGATACTACACAAATAAGCTTGCACAAGTAAAGGCACGAGATAACCAAGAGTGCAGCTGATGGAGACGGGGATGTGTTATCGAAGTTCCTTCCTTTTGAGGGGAAGTATGTCTCCGTTAGAGCGGTGTGGTGGCACAATGTTCCCCAAGAAGCCACTAGGGCCACCGTATTCTCCTCACGCCCTCACACAATGCGAGATGCCTTGATTCCACTATTGGTGCCCTTGAAGGCGGCGACCGAACCTTTACAAACAAGGTTAGGGCAATCTCCACAACTTAATTGGAGGCTCCCAACGACACCACGAAGTTTCACCACAATGGATTATGGCTCCGCGGTGACCTCAACCGTCTAGGGTGCTCAAACAGCCAAGAGTAACAAGATCCGCTACAGATTAGTACGGGGAATCAAATTTCTCTTGGTGAAAGTGTAGATCGGGGCCTTCTCAACCAATCCCGAGCAAATCAACAAGTTTGATTGGCTAGGGAGAGAGATCGGGCGAAAATGGAGCTTGGAGCAACAATGGAGCTTTTGGGGGAAGAGATAGTCAACTAGAGGAAGAAGACACCCCTTATATAGTGGAGAGACAAATCCAACCTTTATCCACTTACTCAGCCCGCGACCTGCGGTACTACCGCTCCAGACAAGCGGTACTACCACGGGGGCTGACGGTACTACTGCGGTGGACCGCGGTACTACCGCTGCAATGGCAGGAGCTAGTCCAGGCCAGAGCCGCCAAGGCTGAGGACTGTACTGCCGCTAATGCGGTACTACCGCTCCCCCTTGTGGTACTACCGCAAGGCCAGATTGGACTAGCCTGGGAAGGGCGCGGATGAATAAAAGTAGATCCGTGCCTACTTCCACTGAAAATTAAACAGTGCAAAAATCCGACACGTCGGTACTACCGCGCAGGGAGCGGATGTAAAAAATTACATCCACCCCTACTTCCGCTCGAGTTGCTGTGCCAGACCAGGCCTCACGGTACTACCGCACACAGGGGGCGGTACTACCGCGTAGGGCGCGGATGTAAAAAATTACATCCGCCCCTACAGCCGCACGAGAGGCTGAGCCTGGTAAGAGGCCACGGCACTATAGCTCCTTAGGAGCGGTACTACCGTGTGCGCCTACGATACTACCGCAAGGGCTTGAGGTACTACCACAGGGGCCTGCGGTACTACCGTTCCAAGGAGCAGTACTACCGCATGCCTTAGAAAAGCAACACTAGGAATCCTTCTTTTTGCATAAATATGAAGATAACAGAGGATGCTCAAAAGCGCAAAGGGAAAGGCGGTGCAAAAGGAGTAAACATGTACGTGATGATTCCACCCAAACCTTTCCAACACAGACCCCCTCTTAATAGTACGGCTATCCTACGACTCAAATCCACCAAAAGAGACGTAGAACACCGCCATCTTCAAAAGTCTTCGAGGGGTACCAAACCGTCTTGTGCCTAGTGACGAAGCGACTGAAATACTGAAGGCACACGATTAGTCCGCAAAAGCATTGTCATCAATCACCAAAACACCTTAGGGATAAATATGCCCTTACAATCTCCCCCTTTTGGTGGATTGATGACAATACGGGATTTGCACAAAAGGAAGGAATATAGCACATTAGCAAACCCCACACCTCTAAAATATAGACGAGCTCTCCCTAGATGCATGTTATGTACATAGGTGCTTTGGACTGCACGACACGTATACTAGGATCAACACTCCCCCTATATTTTAAAGACAATGCATATCTTGCAACAATAAGGCTAACAACACTAAACAAGATAGTAAATATGAGCATAACATAAATAGCACAATATAACATAAGCTCAATAAGGTAATGTGGTACGATAGAGTGCATATGTCTTACACCAAAGGATAGACCAAGTCTCACAAGCAAACTAAACCAAAGCAAGCAAGGTTCAATGGAAAAAACACGAGCAAAGCAAACACACGCACGACACAAGACTCGCAAATCCCTACACTCTCTCCCCCTTTGGCATCGAGACGCCAAAAAGGCAGAGAGGACACCTACAACACAAGTGGTGGCTCAAGCGGAGTAATCAGACGCACGCTCCACCTCAAACTTGGCAGCGGGAATGGTCTCCTCATCGTCCTCCTCAGAATCAATCCACGTGTAGCCTTGTTTTGCGATCCACTCAGCCTCTGGAGTGATGCGGTCCTCAGAGCTGCCAGAAACATCCTCTCCAAAAAGGCTCATAATCTTCTTGTTGCGGTGGCGACTCTCCTTGGAGGCAATGCAATGCTTGTACTGCCCCTTTGCCTGCATGCAGAATAAGGTCTTCATCTTGTTCTTCAGCCTCTTAACCCAAGATGGCTCAGAGGTGGGAGGGATGAAACCCTCAGAGTTGTCCTCGTCTGCTGACTCCTCCTCATCCTCATCTGCATCCACATCCATGGCATCTGCTGCCTCAGCACAAGAAGTGGTGTTAGCCCACTGAGTCTTGACACGGAGTTGGATGGAATCATGTCGAATCCAATCAGGGGCCTGATAGTCATCCTGAGGGTAGAGCTTCTCCCAAGTTGCTGAGATCAACTGAAATAGATAAGGTCCATAGATGGGGACCTTGCGAATGAAGACCGCAAACCGAAGCTCACACCACATGATATGTGAGATATCAAGTGGTAGCGTCTGAGAGTTGCGCGCTTCCTCACACAGGAGCAGCATGTCCACAAGGTAAGCATGCACCTTGTCCTTGTCACCAATGCGCAGGAAGAGGGAGTTGCGGAAGATCTGGTACATGATGTCCAAGAAGATGTTGAGCACCCAAGATGACTTGCCACTGGAGAGCTTCTTCTCAACAAGGAAGGGCTGAAGCTTATTCTTGTTGGCTGACTCGGGATTGGCATGAGGACGAACACCTTGGGGTGTGGCGAGCCCCTCATCCTGAACACCAAGCAAAGTCATGAACTCCTTCCATGTAGCTGTCAGCTGCCGACCATTGGTCATCCAAGTCATCGACCGGTCCTCATTAGGATGAAAGTACATCGAGGCAAAGAATTGAGCCACAATATCTGGATCATAGTCTTTGTGAAAAGAAATGATATGCTCAATGCCAAACTGCTCCACTAGATCCAGAGCCTCACCAAAGTATTCTCTGTGCTTCTCTTCCCTAATATGATGTATGTCGATCCAGTGCACATCCACATAGATGTTTTTCTTGGCCTTGATCACATCCAGATAAATGAGATTTTGCTGCTTGGACCAGAACAACTCATTCCCTCGAAAGTTGGCATGAGGATTCACATAAGGATTGATCTTCCTTCGAGTGATGAACTCAGCAAGTAGTATCTCATCCATACCCATGATGGGTTCCTTGTCCTTTGAGGCAGTGGTCTTGGTCCTGCGTTGGGGGGCACTGGAGACCTCAGGAGCATCATCTTGATTGCGCAGATGCTTGGAGCCCGTGTCACGGCTTGGATTGGAATGACGAGAAGGAGCACCTAAGCCACACACCACAAAACAAACACGCAAGAAACACGAGAAGGATCAGTGCAAGGAACACAACAAAGCAGTGAAACAAGTAGAACTCGCACTTGATAATTGCCACATGATAGATTTGACAGCAACGGTGTCACTGCCTGGTCGCGTGGAACTAAAAAATTAGTGCCGCTCCAAGGCACGGTAGTACCACACGGGCGGCAGTACCGCGCTGGAGGTGCGGTAGTACCGCATGGTTTCAGATCCGAAACAGCACGTGGATCTGAGTACAACCGTGATGACAAAGTGGTACTACAGTTGATCAAATCTACCATGGCGCAATAGATCATGTACTATCTCTACGCATTACTACTCTCCTACATCCTACTCTTGCAAAGATTTAGCCTAAAATCTCAAGAACAACTAGCATCTCCCCAAAAACCTAGAAGCAAAGGAACAAACCAAAAAGAGAGGGATTTGGGGGGAAACCTTGTTCCATGGCAAGAGGAAGTGATGGGGAACGATCCCACCGGTCGGAATCCGAGGAGAGCAGCCGGAGACGGAGATCCGGCGAGGGTCTTCGGCGCCGTTCATGGTCAGAAGAGAGAGAGGCAGCATGGGGAAGAAAGAGTGAATGGGTATGGGAGAGTTGGAACTCCCCCTACCCGCTCTTAACCCCCACCCGCTCGCTACTCCATGGTAGTACTACGCATCATTGCGATAGTACCGCCCGGGCGGAAGTACCGCGCCATGGGCGGTAGAACTTCTCCACCAGCGGCAGTAAAAAATTACTGCCATGCTGGTTGCGGTAGTACCATGTCCTTGCGTTAGTACCGTGGCAGACCACAGTATTACCGTGAACCCAAGAAAATGCAGTTTCAAACACGGGAGAGAACAACTTTGCACGGAACCTTCAGAAGAACACACACACACCAACGAGCAAACAAGCGAGACACCGCAAGCACAAGCTTGGCACGAAGAGGGAAAAACAACAGGCAACAAAGACCAAAAACGAGACACAACCTCTCCAAGGAGAGGGCAGTGGCTGGAGCCACCTATGTTTGAGTTGATTGGTATGGCACCACGAAGAATTATCCTTGGGCCCATGACCAAAACTCGTCTTTGAAGCACATGTACCATCAAAGATGGCTAATATGAAAGAGTTGATCAATTTATGCATAATGGGGGGTGGGAGAGTTCATTGAGAGAACAACCCTCCCCCTATGTCCATGCCTACAGCAAAACTAGACAACAAGTTGAGTGTGGTGGGGTGTGCAAGGGTTCAAGTCACATTGCTCGAATCAATGATATCTAGCTCATGCCTTGACTCGCGAAATCTTAGTTCATCCAAGGGCTTCGTGAAAATATCTGCAAGGTTATCATGAGTGTTAACATACTTGAGCTCGATCTCCCCTCGCCTAATATGATCCCGGATGAAATGATGTCAAATCTCAATATGCTTCGTCTTGAAGTGTTGCACCGGGTTGAGAGAAATCTTGATGGCACTTTCATTGTCACACCAAAGAGGCACTTTGTCACAAATGACACTGTAATCCTTTAAAGTTTACCTCATCCATAAGAGTTGTGCACAACAACTACCGGCCGCCACATACTCCGCTTCAGTGGACGAGAGAGACACACAACTTTGCTTCTTGGAAGACCAACTCACCAAAGAGCAACCAAGAAATTGGCACCATCCGGAAGTGGACTTCCTATCCACTTTGTCTCCCTCCCAATCAGAATCCGTATATCCTTCTAGCTTGAAGTTTGCTCCTCTTGGGTACCATAAGCCAAAGTTTGGGGTACGAGCCAAATATCAAAAGATTCACTTTACCGCCACAAAGTGGCTTTCCTTCAGTGTGGCTTGAAACCGTGCACACATTCCCACACTCAACATGATATCCGGTCTAGATGCACAAAGGGAAATCAAGGAGCCAATCATGGAGCAATATACCTTTTGATCCACTGCTTTACCATTGGGATCAATCTCAAGTTGGCACTTGGTGGACATTGGAGTAGTAGTCGGCTTGACATCACTTAGCTTGAATCTTTTTATCATGTCTTGAGTGTATTTGGCTTGGTTGATGAAAGTACCTTCTCTTCCTTGCTTGATATCAAAACCGAGGAAGAACTTCAACTCTCCCATCGAAGACATCTTGAACTTAGAGGTCATGAGAGCGGCAAATTCCTCATTGAAAGATTTGTTAGGGGAACCAAATATAATATCATCAACATATAGTTGGCACACAAACAACTCCCCTTTGACCTTCTTCGTAAAAAGAGTGGGATCGATTTTTCCAACTTCAAATCCACGATCTTGCAATAACTCGGTAAGGTGGTCATACCACGCACGTGGTGCTTGCTTAAGGCCATAGAGTGCCTTATCGAGTTGATACACATGATCGGGGAAGTAGGGATCCTCGAACCCGGGGGGTTGCTTGACATAAACAACCTCATTAATAGGACCATTAAGAAAAGCACTCTTCACATCCATTTGTTGTAACTTAAAGTTGTGATGGGAAGCATAAGCAATCAACAAACGAATGGATTCAAGGCGAGCAACGGGAGCAAAGGTTTCATCGTAGTCGATACCCTTGACTTGGGAGTAGCCTTGTGCTACCAATCTTGCCTTGTTGCGAACGATGGTCCCATGAGCATCTTGCTTGTTCTTGAATATCCACTTGGTTCCAATGACATTGTGGTTCCCCGATGGCCTTGGCACCCATCTCTACACCTTGTTGTACTCGAAGTTGTTGAGTTCTTCATGCATGGCATTGAGCCAATCTGGATCTTCGAGCGCCTCATAGACCTTTTGGGGTTCAACACAAGAGACAAACGCGTGATGTTCACAGTAGTTTGCTAATTGTCTACGAGTGCTTACCCCCTTTCTTAGGCTTCTAACCACATTCTCCATGAGATGACCTTTGGTGGTGAGCTTGGAAGCAATCTTCGCGGCATGACACTCTAAGTCCTCCTCGGATGTGGAAAGAGGAGGGGTAACTTGATCATCTTGAGCGCCATCTTGAGCTGGTTCTTGATCTTGAGCTTGCTCTTGATCTTGAACTTGCTCGAGGGGAAGAACTTGACCTTGGGCATCATTTGGTGGTTCACCACCATCTTGAGGTTGATCTTTCCCTTGGTCTTGTTCAAGAGGTTGAGGACCTTCACTTTGTTCTTCGGAAGCGTGTGGGTCTTGGGTTGGTGATGGCTCCACTTGAGTGGAGCATTGTCCTTCTCCTTAGGCCACAAGGGGTTCCTCAATGGGTAGGATATGACCCTCATTCTTCTTATGGCTTGGGGGGGATTTCGTTACCTACATCACAAGTACCACTTTGCTCCACTTGGGAGCCGTTATTCTCGTCAAACTCTACGTTACACGTCTCCTCAATGAGTCTGGTGGACTTGTTGAGGACACGGTAATCATGAGAGTTTGTAGCATAACCAACAAATATGCCCTCATAAGCTCTAGTCCCAAATTTAGACAAACGAACACCTTTCTTAAGAATGAAACACTTACACCCGAACAGCCGGAAGTACTTGAGGTTGGGCTTGTTACCGGTAAGTATTTCTTAAGGAGTCTTGTTCAAGCCTTTATGGAGATAGAGCCAATTGGATGCATGACATGTTGTGTTGATGGCTTCGGCCCAAAAGTTGTATGGAGACTTGAACTCTGCCATCATGGACCTTGCCGCATCCATCAACGTCCGGTTCTTCCTCTCCACGACACCATTTTGTTGAGGGGTATATGGTGCAGCATATTGATGCTTGATCCCCACATCACTAAGAAACTCATCCAAGGTGTAGTTCTTGAACTCGGTGCCGTTGTCACTTCTTATTATCAAGATCTTTGCATCATGTTGATGTTGAGCTTCACTTGCAAAGACGATGACGGCTTGTTGAGTCTCACTCTTCCTCTTGAAGAAAAATACCCAAGTGTACCTTGAATAATCATCCACAATCACCAAGCAATACTTTCTACCTCCAAGACTATCAAAGGATGGAGGCCCAAAGAGATCCATGTGAAGGAGCTCCAAGGGTCTCTTCGAGTGGATGATAGTCGTGGGAGGGTGAGCCTTTTCATGAAGCTTTCCTTCGATACAAGCACATCAAGCACGATCTTTGGCAAAACTAACATTTGTTAGTCCACAGACATGGTCCCCCTTGAGAAGACTTTGCAAAGATCTCATATTGACGTGGGCTAAACCCCGATGCCAAAGCCATCCCACATCAACATTAGCCATTAGGCATGTCGCGGTCTTAGTTGGTCGCTCCAAAAAGTTAATCACATAGAGACCGCTCTCGACATGCCCAACAAAGGCTACTTTAAGAGTCTTGCTCCACAAGAGGGCCACGGTATCAATATCAAAGAAAGTGGCAAAGCCCATGAGTGCAAGTTGACGAACGGAAAGTAGATTGTACGCAAGGGACTCAACAAGCATGACTTTCTCAATCGTTAGATCATGAGAAATGACAACCTTGCCAAGACCCAATACCTTAGAAGACGAGGCGTCACCCCACTCGACATTGGTGGGCATAGATGGGATCTTATGCACTTCCACCACCAAGTCCTTGCTCCCGGTCATATGATTTGTTGCTCCACTATCGAGCAACCATGGTCCCCCACCGGAAGCAAACACCTACAAGGGATCAATGCTTGGTATTAGGTACCCATTTAGTAATGGGTCCTTTGATGTTAGTAACAAGGGTCTTAGGAACCCAAATAGACCATTCAATGTACTCATAAGGAGAACCAACAAATTTAGCATTAACATGCCCATCACTAGCACGACACAACACATAAGAAGGGTTAAAGTTACCGACTTTGTTAGAAGAGGTGGCTTTGCCCTTTTTGACATTACCACCCTTCGCATTGTTCTTCTTCTCCTTAGTAGCACCCTCTACCTCCTTCACAAAAGTTTTCTTAAGAGGGGGAGGTCGTTTGGTCTTGTCGTTCTTTTTCTTGTTCTTGGACTTGGGTGCGAACCCAATTCCCTCCTTGGCCACAACTTCCTTTTGATTGCTCAAAAGGTCATTGAGGTTCTTCTCACCTTGTATGCATGTCACAAGGCCTTTCTCAATTTGCTCCTTCAACTTAGCATTGTCCTCCACAAGATGCACATGCTCACAACACAGGTTAGTGGCATTTGCATTATCAATTAATACCATTTGAGGAAAAGTGGCTTTTTCTTTTGTTAGCTTCACTTGGAGCTGATCATGAGACTCCTTGAGGCTAGCATGAGCACCCTTCAAGACCTTGTGGGCCTTGTCGAGTATATCAAACTCCTCCTTGAGTCTAGCATGGTCAACCCCAAGTTTAGCCTTCTTGGAAGTTAGCACACGAGATACAACAAGAGCATGATCAAGATCTTTCTTTAACTTAGCATGGTCATCATTGTGTGACTCCTCAAGAGCCGAACGATGTCCACGCTCTTCCTCAAGAGCATTAGAGAGATCCGATATCTCATCGGCATAGTAACGACTATGACCTTCCATCTTAGAGGGCATTAGAGGGACACCCGTGGAGCTGTAGCAATGGCAACGGAGGCCATGGTCGTGGCTCCACTATCTTCATCATCATCGTCATCCTCATGGTATTCTTCTTTAACCACCAACCCTCGAGTAGGAGTCATTTTGGTGAAGTTGTTCTTGTTTGGGAAGGACTTGGCTTTGTCTTTTCGGATGAGCTTGCCACCATTGTCTTCCTGCTTCTCGTAAGGGCAATCCACAACAAAGTGGCTCACACTGCCACAATTGTAACATGTTCTCACATGTTGCTTGCCCTTGAACCCATCTGAGTTGTTCTTGTTGAAGTTGGGCCTTGAGTTCTTCTTGCTCCAAAATTGCCTTGAAGCAAGAGCCATGTGCTCATGATAATCATACTTCGTATCTTCGGGGTTGCTCTCCTCATCTTCCTCTTCTCCCTCTTCTTCATCAATAACCTTGGCCTTCAAGGCAAGATTCGGCTTCTTTGTTCTTTGAGAATGCAACACCTCGTTGTCGGCGGTCTTGTCCAAGATGCTCATTGCCATGAACTCGTCCAACACTTCATTTGAGGTCATGGAGTGGAAGTCCGGTCTTTGATGGATGACGGAGGACATGGCCTTGTTGTAGGGCATCATGGCCTTGAGGAACTTGCGCTTGATCCAATTGTCATTCGTGTCCTTGCTCCCATGATCTCAGAGTGAGACCGCGAGTTTTGTTACTCTCCTAAAGAGCTCACGAGGTTCTTCATCTTCTTTCATTGCAAACTCATCGGCTTCATCTTGCACCACTTCATAGTTGGAGCATTGAATGCTTGCGCTTCCCCGATAGAGAGACACAACACAATGCCATGCATCTTTAGCCATGGCATAGGGTCGAAAATAAGGGAGATCTTCAGGGGGAATTGCATCTTGGATGATGAAAAGAGCATTCTCATTGAATTGATTGTCCACGGCTTCTCTAGGGGTGAAGTTGCTTCGGTCATGCAAATAGAAACCTTCTTCAATGATTCTCCAAAGATTAGCATTCACATGATTTAAATGACACTTGAAGCGATAAACCCAAGAATCAAAGTCCTCATTTTTCACAATCTTAGGAGGAGGGTCGGCATGATTTAAATGAGTAGAGGGATTCGGTCCTCCATAAGTTGGAGGTTCCACATGGGCAAATATGTCAGTGGCATTTCTACCACTAGTAGAAGGACCCTTTTCACTATTATCTTCCCCCTTGTCGGAGTTAGCATCCATCACCTTGTTAGTGGGACCACCCACTTTCAATGGCGAGGTAGACAGTTTAAGTCCTTCTAAGAATTTATTAAACATGCTTTCAACCTCGGTGGTCATGGACGTTTTCAATGTGTCCAAAGCCACATTGAATTCATCACGAGACACCACGGTTCCCCCATCACCCATAGACGAGCTCGGATTCCCACCGGAGTGCTCCTCCCTACCGTCTACGGTGTCAACCATACTCTTCGGATGGCAAAGTCCTTAATAAAGAGATGAGGCTCTGATACCAATTGAAAGGATCGATATAGTTGACTAGAGGGGGTGAATAGGCAACTAATAATTTTTAGCTTTTCTTTACCAAATTAAAATTTGCATCAAAGTAGGTTGTATAGATATGCAAGTAGGTGAGCAACCTATATGATGCAACAACAACAAGTACACAAGCAAGCAAGGGATACAACACAAATAAGCTTGCACAAGTAAAGGCACGAGATAACCAAGAGTGGAGCCGATGGAGACGAGGATGTGTTACCGAAGTTCCTTCCTTTTGAGGGGAAGTAGGTCTCCGTTAGAGTGGTGTGGAGGCACAATTCTCCCCAAGAAGCCACTAGGGCCACCGTATTCTCCTCACGTCCTCACACAATGCGAGATGTCGTGATTCCACTATTGGGGCCCTTGAAGGCGGCGACCGAACCTTTACTTGTGCACCACTCTAACAACTTAATTGGAGGCTCCCAATGACACCATGAAGTTTCACCACAATGGACTATGGCTCCGCGGTGACCTCAACCGTCTAGGGTGCTCAAACACCCAAGAGTAACAAGATCCGCTAGGGATTAGTGGGGGAATCAAATTTCTCTTGGTGGAAGTGTAGATCGGGGCCCTCTCAACCAATCCCGAGCAAATCAACAAGTTTGATTGGCTAGGGAGAGAGATCGGGCGAAAATAGAGCTTGGAGCAACAGTGGAGCTTTTGGGGGAAGAGATAGTCAACTAGAGGAAGAAGACACCCCTTATATAATGGAGAGACAAATCCAACCATTATCCACTTACTCAGCCCGCGACCTGCGGTACTACCGCTCCAGACAAGCGGTACTACCGCGGGGGCTCACGGTATTACTGCGGTGGACCGCGGTACTACCGCTACAACGGCAGGAGCTAGTACAGGCCAGAGCTGCCAAGGCTGAGGACGGTACTGCCGCTAATGCGGTACTACCGCTCCCCCTTGCGGTACTACCGCAAGGCCAGATTGGACTAGCCTGGGAAGGGCGCGGATGAATAAAAATACATCCGTGTCTACTTTGGTTGAAAATCAAACAGTGCAAAAATCCGACACGGTACTACTGCGCCTGGCTTGTGGTACTACCGCGTAGGGAGCGGATGTAAAAAATTATATCCGCCCCTACTTCCTCTCGAGTTGTTGTGCCAGACCAGGCCTCACGGTACTACCGCACACAAGGGGCGATACTACCGCATAGGGCGTGGATGTAAAAAATTACATCTGCCCCTACAGCCACACGAGAGGTTGAGTCTGGTCAAAGGCCACGGTACTACAGCTCCTTAGGAGTGGTTCTACAATGTGCACCTACGGTACTACCGCAAGGGCTTGCGGCACTGCCACAGGGGTGTGCGGTACTACCGCTCCAAGGAGCAGTACTACCGCATGCCTCAGAAAAGCAACACTAGGAATCCTTCTTTTTGCATAAATATGAAGATAACGGAGGATGCTCCAAAGCGCAAAGGGAAAGGCGATGCAAAAGGAGTAAACGTGTACGTGATGATTCCACGTAGCCTTAGTCACCTTACCTCTCTCCACGTAGTACGTTGGGTCCCACCAGTCAGAGGGTGAAACAAACAAATTAATAAGAAAAATTAAAAGCGCCAGCGGTGTATCTTACCTCACACATCTCGCTACTGCTCGGGAACACTGTCCAATTGATCCCTCTGTTCGCTCTCGTACTATTTTGAGTGAATCCTTATTATAACATGCACACAATTTTGGGCACTTGTATTCGACCTAAGTCGGTGTGCCACCATATCTCGTACTTACTACTCCCTCCGTCTAGGTGTAATAAGTCACGTTAGAAGGTGCAGCGGGACCAAGGTGCGTGCATGTGCGTGTGCGTGTGTGTGTTAGAGAGAGCGACATATCGACCTCCTCCTACAGACAGATGGTGTGTAGTGTACGATTTTAGCCGCGAGAGTCGGTGCATCCTCTCGTTTCTGGGCGTGTCCGGTAGGGACAGGCGGACAGCTGCCACGCCCGCTCCTGACCAGCCTGGCCCACCCAAAGCACTTCCATCGCCAGCGTGCGCTTCCCGCCCAAAACGGTCAGCACTGCTCCAAAGAATCGGGGCCAGATTCATGCCCGGGCAGAGCGAACGCGACCTCTCACTGGCACAAGAGTGATGGTTGCTTCGTCCGTCCAACTTACTGTTGGGTCTATGTGATTTGACGGCTCATTTGTCTTTATTACTGAGGTGGTAGGATTTCTGGATGTCCCATGCTTTTGGCGAAAGGAGGTACTACTATATTACAATTTTCTCCATTCTTACAGCAGAGGAGTGCAAGAGCAGTGAAAACACGCAGGCTCAGTGATTACATGGCCCACCTCACACTATCACCATATTTTCTGGACACCGTGCGACACCTAACTCTTTACATAGTACTCCCTCCGTTCCTAAATACTAGATGAGTCCCCGCGCGTTGCCGCGGAACAGCCATATATCTCTCTGTGTAAAATTATTGATTTCATAGAACTAAAAAAACTCTATAACCACATGACAAATGTGGAAGCCAAACTAAAAAAACTCCCATCATCATTTAGATCATCCCACGTAAGGAAAAAAGATCAGCCAACTCCTACTGCATAATGGGATTATATTTTTCTTTTTGACATGTTAATGGGACTTAAAAGCTCACTTACATGCATGCTAGCGGTGCATGCTTGCGTGCAGACATGTTGATGTGATTTAAAACCCACTCACATGCATGCCATGATATTTCTGCATGCTTGCATGTGGCTTAGTGCGGAGCCTCTCAATGTCTAGATCAGACGGCTATTATGGATTGATTTAGTTCATCTAATAGCTACATTAATTTTGATGATGTGGCTGAAGGAGAGGATAGCGAATTCGTAGTAGTGGAGTAGATAAGTCTTTGTAGAGTTTCCACTAGGTGAACTACATATGGAACAAAATGAATGAATCTACACTTAAAATGCATCAATATACATCCGCATGTGGTTCATGGTGAAATCTCTACACAGACTTATATTTAGGAACGGAGGAAGTACTAGTATAGTACGTACTGTAATTTATCAGCGAGATAAATTTGTACAATGCTATGAAGCTTCCAGCTTCTGTTACATGTATCTTGCGTCCAAGGTTGCCCGTTGCAACATTTCATCAAATACAAAGGAGACTAACATGCATGCTATTGCATCTCAATGATTGACAGATCATAGCAAATATGTACTCCCTCCGTTCCAAAATAAGTGTCTCAACTTTATGCAAACTTTAGTACAAAGTTGTACTACTACTAAAGTTGACACTTATTTTGGAACAAAGGTAGCTAAATAAAAAATGATCCATGCAGTCCCTAGCCCTTGAACCTTGAACCCTAACCAGGCTTCAATTTGCCAGCAACGTTTGAGCTTCCTAAGAAATGAAGTTTGCAACCTTTTGACCATTGGATCATTTTGTGCAGTTTCACCAAAATTGAGATGAGCATCCCTGTGGCAAAGAAATTGAAGAAGCATGATTAGAATAAGATTATTGGAACTAGTTGATGAGACATAAACTCATCACAAATACAGTATGTAGAAGCCAGTAGAGGTATGTGCGGGGCAAAGAAGTAGAGAAATATCCACATGGAGTGATGTGGGCAGCTGGAGCAGTGGTGCAAGCCGGCTATAAAGGGAGTTGTACCTGAGGGACGTAGCTCAACCTTGAGGAGGGCGGCGGGAGGCGGCAACTGCCCACATCGCGGCAATGACCAAGGGATGAAGGCAACCTCGCTGGCTTTGTGAGAGAGAACAGCGGGGACCCCTGATTGGGACGTGCCGATAGAAGGTTTTCGCCGTTAGCGACGGCGACCGCATCTACACTAAGCATCCACCCCTTCCCCCGGCGGACGTGATCCGTCGGGATGTGGCCATAGTCGTTTTGTGCGAGAGAGTGTGAAGAGAGCAACCCCAGCAAGCAACCGTGTAGGCTGGCCCGTCCTGACTATGTATATAGTGGAGCGGCTTCCTTTTCTCTCCATATGAACCTATCAGATTGCGTACGTGCCATTGAAGAAAAAAACTTTATTTATAAATGACGCGGCACCTACTACTCTTTCTCCTATAACCTTGCGCTTGGCATCTCCAAAATATTAACCTTGCGATTGGCTCTTCGCCTCTTCGGGAAGTCGAGCAATAATGGTAGTGCAGTATATATCGTTCTAGCTATATGAGACCGAATGAATTGTTACACATCCACCACGTGGGCGAGGGTCGAGGGGCGAGGGAGAGTGATACATACGGAGCAAAATGAGTGAATCTACACTCCAAAATACGTCTATATACATCAGTGTTTGGAGTATGTACTAGTAGTTCATATTGAAATCTACTAAAGGACATATATATTCCAAACAATATGATATAATCTCTATAACCGAGGTAGTAGGGACGAGGAGTAAACGGATGGAGTAGTAAATTTTTCTCCTCGTCCTGCGAGCCACCGCGTGCATGGGTGAGGGAGCGGGCGTAAGGAGGACAGTACTCCACCGCACCCGGGGGCGGGGGAGATGGCGTACTAAGCAAGCTTCTCCTCGTACTGCGAGTTGACGAGACACATCAAAAGTACTCCAGTGTATAGAGCCTTGCCTCGTAGGTAGGCCCCACACGGTTTGCCTCTTTTTTTAACATAACGCATCAAGTCGCACTTTGTTTGTTCACCAGTGGTAGACGATCCTCCCTCCACCAAGTGGACAACTAGTACACATGCCAAATTACCACGTCGGTTGCCTTTTTCGTACAGAAATGAGCTCCACCGTGTACCCGCGCGGGTGTGGTTGGGAAAGAGACAGGAGTACGTGCGCCATGCATGCACCTCTTCTCTTCGTGCACGTCCCCCACCTACGTGGGTTTGTGTGAGAGATACAAACCATGTTCGTGAGTGTTTTTTGTTTTGGGGTTGGGGGTGGGGTGGGGGTTGATTTTGTGAATGTATTTGTGGGAATATGTGTCGATGACATCTCAAACAAAGTTTTGCATGCAATGTGTGTGAAATGGAGGCCTATCCATATCATATATAGAGGGTCGGGCAATCCACGAGAAGAGAGGGAGGGGTTATAGATATCGATAGAGTCGAAGAGAGGATCAAGTGGGTGGGTGCGAGATTGATGAAGAGAGCCATCGAAATTGTGTGTGTGTGCAAGTCAAAGATATAGGGCGATGACCTGCCGGAACGTCAGAGGGCACATGTCAAGTTTGTGTGTGGCAGGGAGACATGACTAGAGCGCTCGATGTATCGGTGTGTGTGGGGGGAGGGGGGTGGGGGAAGGGGTAGGCAGAGGCCTAACTATAGAGGTAGAACGACTCGTATATATGTTGAGAAGGAGAGACCCAGCTATGTCTTGAGGGAGATCGGTCGACATCAATACATAATTGAAGGACAGTGAAATATGACGGGACAGAGAGAGAGAGAGAGAGAGGAGAGAGAGGGAGGGAGAGGGGTAGAGTGCTGGATGAGTGATGGAGTTGTGTCTCGAAGATGGTGGGAGAGGCCTACTAGACAAACTGAGGGTGGAACTGCAATGTTATCAATAAGAGTGGGGATGTGTTTCTGTGTGTGCCTGTGCGTGATAGATCTATCGGGACGCATCCATGGATAATGAAGGGGAACCATTTGTTTGGTAAGCAAACCTAACTAGATCGGTAGATCAATTGTTGTTTGTCGGAGGAAGGGAGAGACATAACTAATGAGGTAGATCAATCGACGCGTGGGTAAAAATGATTTATATGGACCTAGCTAGCTATATGTATAATGGGAGATCGGTCGGCATACGTCCATTTGTTAGAGGCAAATAAGGCCCAGCGAGACAGATAGACAGAGAGAATGGAGCTAGGAGGTGGTGCGAGAGGCCTAGCTACTAGCTAGATAGGGGGAGGAGTGTGTGGTTGTGAGATCGATGAAAAGAGGGGCGAGAGTTTACACGTGTGTGTGACCGTATGAGATACACGAGGCAAGGACACATAAAGGAGGAGATTGAAGGTGCGTGTGTATGTTGTAGGCAGGCATCGCTGGAGAGGTTTATCGATTGGTGTGTGTCGGAAAGGAGTTGTGGAGACTCTGGGAGAACGACCTAAAGAAAAAAATGAATGTGCCCGGTGGATAGAATGCCAAGGGAGGGAAGGGCGAGGAGGGCGTGTGCATGCATGATAGAAAGTTAGTGGTAGCTACAAAGGTTAGAGGACTGTGTGGTTGTAAGAGACTAACAAACATCATAATTTGATATGAAAGTAGATTCATATATTTGAATAGGAGATCATAGTGATTTAAACATATGCATACATGAATAAGCTGTAATACACGTGTTGTGCACATGTTATACCATCATGTGATAATGCATGGCGTTTGCAACTCACAGCTAAATGTCGAACAATCTAAACCATACTATACATCAAACAATCTCATATTTTATTTGCATTTGTGATAATGTGTGGCATTTGCAGCTTATAACTAAATATCGAACAATCTAAACAATACTATATATCGAACATTCTCACATTTTATTTGAATTTGTGGTAATGTGTGGTGTTTGCAACTCACATCTAAATACTTGTAGGCATAGGGGGCGGGGCACCATACATAATGTGATAAACACATTATACATATGAGACATGGTTTAGATTATGAAGATCTAGCTAGAGCTAGAAATGTAATGTGATTTGAAATCAACATAAAGTGGATTCAAAAAATCAAGTTCGAGTTCATATAGTACACATAGTTCATATGAAACTCGAGACTAATCATGTGGTATGTTGTGAAGATAATACACAAATGATGGTTTAACTTGACAATAATGATGATTGTAGATCTAATTAAAACAGAGAAACGAATTCAAATGCTTTGACTTCACAACAATCATTATTGTAGATCTTATTCAAATAGAGAAATGAATTCAAATTTAGTTCATATTGAAGCAGTAGTATATACGTTTGGAATGCACTAAAGCGTTCATTTGAGTAGTAGGTTGCATGCATTATACACATAGCGAAATATTTTAATTGAACATAACATGAATTCAAAGTTTTGAATGACATTTGTAGTGCGCATTGATTTGGTACAGTACACGTTAGGCTTGTCCGGAAATTTCAACCCGCGCCTTGTTAGCCCGAAATATTTAAGATATATCTTTGTCTCGTTGTGCTCCGACAACTCCCTCCATCTCAACCCGCGCCTTGCTATTCCGAAATTACATCGCACGTGAAAACTCCCACCTCCTGTGAAATCCCGACACGTGAAATGCTCGTGGTACCCCTGAACCGAAAGAACTGCCTCAAATCGGTGGGGGTACTTTCGTAACTTGCCCCACATTTCGGACAAGCGCATCCCTAAGCCATGGTTACCCACTGCCATCCCATCCGCCCACCCATTCGTACATCAAGGCCGCGAAAACCCGCGATGAAGAGCCACACCCTGCTCCGTCCGCCACCTAGCCGGAGCCTCTTCCCCGACGATGTCGTGCACAACAACACATCAACGTCCCTCATCCACCGTACCGGATGAGGATCCGTTGTCGATCTCGTCATCCCGCCGGTTCAACCAACCCGTCCTTCACCTCCAAGGAGTTGCCCCAACATTCCCCTCGTCTTTCACGCCACCTCCATTCCCACACCACCGTCTTCACCTGCACCACCGGAAGAGCATCATCATCACCGTTTCCTTGGATGAAACTGCGGCCTAATCGGCGCCACCAAAGAGGTTGTACACTAATCGCCGCATTTTATTCTTGATTCGATCTCATGGTGCTGCCGGCGCTCGGTCTCGAGCCGACACGGCGTGGCTCCATCCACGGCAGCGTCGCCAGCCACTTCCTCCACGACATCGCTCCCTCGGCGGTGACATCCACATCAGTAGGAGCTGCTGCTGCTTTAGCTCTCGCTCGCGCTGCTGCTCTGCTCTTGCTCTCGATCCCCTGCCTGGTCTGCTCTTGCTATTGCTCTTTGCTCGCGCTGCTGCTCGCGCTCTTGCTCTTGCTTGCGATGCTGCTCCGATTTAGCT
>NC_057807.1:384482815-384485499 GCF_018294505.1 Triticum aestivum | reverse complement strand
CATTGGTGTGGGGATCGCCGGAGAAAAATCTCGGCATGGGGGGCTGGAGGGATGGCCGGGGCGGCGGCAGACCAGCGGTGGGGAGTGTTTTTGGGGTGGGCGGGGTGGCGCACCGCCGGCCGTGGGCGGCGGGGGGCTGCTGTTTGGCCGGTGGTGGCTGGCCCTTGATTTCGCATCCAACGGCTGCAAAATTGACTGAATGGAGATGAAAAGGTCAATCGACCGACATGTAGCCTCACCTTGCTAGTGCGTTCAGTTTTGACAGCAAAATTTAGTTTTGACAGCAAAATTCAGTTTCGACAGTTAAGTTCAGTTTCGACACTTAAGTTCAGTTTCGACAGTTAAATTCAGTTCCAATAGTTAAGTTCATATATGAGCGGATGATGTATTGTACATCTAGCACTTTGTGGTTATGTATTTTACATTATGTATTGGAGACGCTATTAGAATTCCACTCAGGTTAACGTTGTCTCTCTTGTCCTGCTTTAGCCTCGGCGTCGTAAAACTCACCGGAGCTGCTCCAACAATGAAACCCTCCATCACAGCGGAGCAGTACCTTGGGCTCCATCTCCAGACGCCTAAGATCTTCATCCCCTCCTCGGACAGCCAAGTCAGCCGGAGCGTCCTCACCGGCCAACCCAATCATGCTGAGATCGACATGGCTACGCCAAAGTGGTTGTACACTTGTTGCATCTCTTTTTTACTCTACATGTTATATATATTGTCCACTGAGCACACGTACTAACGGGAAATACGATTATTTTATCCTACTATATGACAAGCAGTGAGGTGCCAGGCAACTTAGCTTTCCGTGATGGACTCTCTTGAACGCCATCATTATTTATCTGTGCGTGTTTGAGCTGTGCATTTGTCACTGGCCTTGGGAGTTGAGCTAGTAGGGCAGTGGCCTGGGTCCAAAGTAATAGAAGTAGCACAAAAACATTTTTTAGTGTAGGCTTTTCCTTGCTCAAACCTGCCTACTAGAATCGCCAGTGCTTGAAAGGAAAAGTGAATGAAAAACATAGGAATTGGAAAGTTTCCTATGGTACTACTATTCATGAATTTGGTTCAAAGGAATGGAGCAAAGGAAAACTATAGGATTTGTTCCTTTAGTGTCTCCTTGAAAGAAAAAACGTAGGAATTTTAATTTCCGCTTGTCCTCCTTTTCAAATTCCTATTCATGAAGCACAAGACTAAGAGATAGTAGCATAATAGCATTATAACCGTACATTTTCTTGTGGTTTGACTTAATCTCACCATGCTTCTTTGCATCCTTTGATCTTCCAATTGTTGTGAATCAAACACCCAGATTGGCAGAAATCATGAGTTTTTAAATTCTCTGTTTTGCACGTGCATTCCTATCCTATTCCTGTCTATTTCCTATCCCTGCATTGTTGGAATCCTCTAATTCAGACGAGCCCTTACAGAATTACTTCTCTTACAGACAGTTGTCAAAGAAAACCTTGTGTGGTTTGTCCCGCTCCTGCTGCGCGGTCGTCCACCCCAGCTCAGCTGCTCCAACGACAGAAGGGTCCATCACAGCAGGGATCCGGCCTCCAGACTGTCCTTTGCCGCCTCAGATCTTCTTCCCCGCCGCTGGCAGCCATGAAAACTGCATTACCATCATCAACCGAGCAGATGACCTTGAGGACTACACGGGTCCGCAAGAGAGGTCACACTCTTTCGTGTCTACTTACATTATGCATTGCTTAATATTACATGCTACTTTATCGTCATGTTCACCGATTAGACTCGGAGGCAGCTCCAAACTAATGGTCAAACTTGAGTTTTTAAATGGTTGTGGGGTACATATCGGGGTCGCAATCAATAGTATCTATCTACTATCTGGTTAATCTCCGGTGTCTACTATGAGTTTCATGTTGGGTGGTAAACAAACAGTAAAGAAGCCATTATTTGTATTTTTTTAACTGAAACCATTATCTGCCTGCTATTATTGGTTTTGGGTCTATCCACAGGTTGCTACCATCACTCTGGATTTCTGCATGCACTCCTTACATAATCTCACTAAGTTTTATTCCTATGCATGACAGTTATTGTAAATAATGGAACTGAACACGTAGAGCAAAATATACGAGCCTTGTGTGGCAATAAAATTTCATGCAGACGTTGCTCCATGGTAGGTGCAAAGGAAGCCCCCCTCCACGCATTTCGGATTGTAATCAAGAGGAAGATATCTGTTCTGAGGGGGATTCAGAAGGAGAAGATAACTCCAATTGACCCCCTGAGGTCTTCGCTCTAACTTGGCATACTGATGTTGGTTATATCATGCATATGGTGCCTTGCATTGCTTACTTTATACATCAAATATGTCATCTGCTTAGTTTAGACATCCTTTGTGTGAATGCCATCTGTTTAGTTTATTCATCATTTAGGTGAATTATGCAACACCATCTTGTTTAGCCAGGCATCATATATGTGAATTTTGCAATGCCAACCTGCTTAGCCAGTCATCTTATATGTAAATTATATCAGGCCATCCTTTTTTTCCATTACATATTACATTTCTCAACAATTTTAGTACATTCAACTGCTCTTCGTGTGCATCAGCCATTTGACATGGCGATGGCAAATTCTGCAGTGAAAACTAGGTCTTCAGAGCAGACTATGCTATCTGACGAAGCACATATCTCACTGGTTATGGATAGCTCCTCAGAGGAGGATTC